>NC_046329.1:11897190-12095641 GCF_009819535.1 Lacerta agilis
ATATTTGTTGCATTTCCTCCAGGACGCTTAAGTTGCTCCCACCCTCCCCTTCCCCATTTCATCATCACAACAACCGTGCGAGGTAGGACAGGATGAGAAAACACTCAATAGCCTCCAAGGTCACCCGGCGCATTGCTGAGCGGCCATTTGAACCCGGGCCTCTCCGGGACCCTCGTCTGCCTTGCTTCCCTCTATCCTGGCCCTCCCCGCAGGCCCTGCGTGACCCCAAGGGTCACATTCTGTGCTATGCATCATCCCGAGGGCCGCATGGCCTCACAGTGGGTGGGGCCAGGAGCAGGAGAGTCACCAATGCAAATTCGCTTCCAAGAGGCCTGGTCCGAGTTCGAGAGCAACACTGCAGCCAATCCAAAACCAGAGGAGAGTGCCAAGGGCCTGGTAAGATAGGCCCGGGGCCGCATGCGAGATTCGATCTAATCCTGCTGAAAACAATCTAAAGGCCAACAATGGCACCGGATGCTCAAGCAGCAGGGCCCCATCTCTTTGCTTGTCTGCAGATAGACTGCTCCTGAACAGGGGGCTCTGCCTGAGCCACCAACAGGCCCTCTCCTCCTCCCCTGCCCCACACATTTGGTTCACACAGAGCCCACTTTTAAATGCCACCCAGGCAGGGCCGGATTTAGGTTTGATGCGGCCCTCAGCTCCTGAAGGTAATGGGGCCCTTTATATGTCCAGCTGTCCGTTGTCAAAAAAAACTGTCACTGTTCTTTTGTGTTGAATATATGCTATATGGCCATTGATGGACCTGACAGGTATCTCAAGCCATTTGCACCTGTTGTCATGCAACCAGGCCATGCAGAATGTAGGCACCCTATATATAGAAAGGAGGAAACCAGGAATATTTGAGGGAGCAGGCTAGCTGCCGGGCCCCATGACTTACATCAGAGGAGCCGACACAACATAAAACATGGTTGCTGTATGTAGGTTAAATTTTGTTTGTTTTTCATCCTCTATTTTGGAAATGGACATCCAGTTTTTTAATTTTGGGGGGGCCACCAAGAGAGTGGGGCCCTAAGCTAGAGCTTGTTGAGCTTAGACGTAAATCCGGCCCTGCACCCAGGCCAACAGCCATCATCAGCCCCGGTCCCCGCAGAAAAGACGTAGATCTTGGCGACATCAATAGGGCCCAGCTTCCTGGTTGCCCTTGGCACCCGGGCATCAATCATTCATACGCCAGGCGTTGCGTGGCAGCCCTTTGGCCTGGACAGCCGTCCATCAACAGGACACACGCTCCTTTCTCCCCCTGCACAAATCTGATTGCAAGCGTCCCTCTCCGCTGAAAACCCAGAGGATAGGAGGTGGAACTGCAAAAAAGGGGTTCTGGAAACAAGGGGTGTATGCAATGCTTCTATGAGTCTACTCCGAGTAGTGCTAACGCTGGCAGTGAACCCCAGCCCAATCCATTTCCATCTTCTCTCCTTCCTGTGCAAAAGGCAAGGCAGGCACCCAAAAACATCATCTCCTTGCCGACATTCAATGCTGCATCGCTCACCCCAGAAAAGCACGGTTGCAATTATGGTCTGCAAAATGGGAGGTGGGGGTGGGGAGAGGTTGCAAAAAACGTGAATGAATTGCCTCTCTCCACCTTGATTTTTTATTTTTTAGCTTTGCAACTGGCACGCTCTCTTTGCATCAGAGGAATTGGAAATGGGGGCAGAGGGATAAAGAAAAAACCATCTGAAGCTCATTTTTCTCATCCGAAAGGTGAGCTCCTGCCAAAGCGATTCGTATCCAGCTGCTTACAAAACGCAGAGGTTTTTGTTTTTTTCTTTTGCTTTTTTGACTTGGGGTTTTTGCCCCCCCAAAATCTCCCTCCCCCCCTGCAAATAAGGCCCACCAGATCTGGCTCCTTTTCCAACCTGCTCTGCTCGCTCCCCCCTCCCCAACCGTCCCTCCTTTCCCAATCCGCCTGTTTACCATCTGCATCGCCGAAGCCTCTTTTGCCAGGCCAGCAATTCCAGCTTAGCCCATCGCCGCCCATTGCAAGAAAATGCATAATAAAAAAAGGGAAAGCACCGCTCCCGTTAGCAAGCCAGCATCATCCCTGTCCAAAACACCTCCATTTATTTATTTTTTGTAAAGAATCCAGAGCTTTAGGCTTGGCTCCCCCCCCCCTTTGCGATTTTGCATCTTCTTTTTTTGCGTGTGTCAAATGAAGGTTACCCCCCACCCCAAGAGACGCATTCTTTCGCATGCATTGCAGGGATGCAAAAGGTGCAATGCAGGAGGGGTGCAAAGACGGCCCCAGGGGGGGTGCAAAGCTGGGAGGGGGGGTTGCCCAAGGCGCGCACTCACCTCGGGAACGCACTTCGGGTCTAGCAGCAAATGCAGCAGCAGCAGCACAAGCGGCGCGAGGCGACGGCACCTGCCTGCAGAACCCGGGCTGACGTCACCAGCGCTCCGAAAGGGGAGGGCGGCTATGCAAATAGGGTGGGTGACGTCAGGGAGCAACGCGCCGCCTCCGCCTTCGCAGCTCCTGGAGGCGGGATCGTGGGAGCTGCCCATCCCGCCACGCGAATGGTGGATCTCTTAGGATTGGCAGTCTCGTAACCTGCTTGATTGAAATCCAACGGGGCTTATTTCTAAGGTGGGATGCGGGGGGGGGGGGAGAGAAGCCTCACGAAACCTCGCGAGATTTCTTTCTCCCGCCTTTTTCCCCCTTCACCCTCTCCTGCCTTCTAGGCGTATCTATGGCGAAGCCCCCTCAGAGTCATATAAATGCTGGTCATGAGGGGAATTTGTATATTCTTAATTCTATTTTTATTCAAGGGCTATTAAGCTCCCTCAGAGTCATATAAATGCTGGTCATGAGGGGAATTTATATATTCTTAATTCTATTTTTATTCAAGGGCTATTAAGCTCCCTCAGAGTCATATAAATGCTGGTCATGAGGGGAATTTATTTATTCTTAATTCTATTTTTATTCAAGGACTATTAAGCTCCCTCAGAGTCATATAAATGCTGGTCATCCAAAAATAAATCACGCAAATCAGTAGAAGATCACGATAAAATTCTGACCAATTTTTCACCTCAGGGTAGTCTGCTGTTGTGCTTTTTTGTTAATTATCACCACAATTTTTACCTCACAAAAAAATGCTCATCCGATGTTTCAAACAAAAATAAAATAAAATACCACATATACAAGCCCACTGGTGTCAAAGCAATTGTATAATCACCAATCTATGAGGAATGATGCCGGAGATTGTTCTAGCCATATAAGATCAATTATGGATTGAGGGGTTTTTAAATAATAAAAATATCAAGCCAAATACACGGTTATTGCTGCTGTTATGATGAAAACATTATCCATCTCCATTTTGACTCCCAGCTGACCAAGTATTTCTCTGCAAGGAGGAAGACAATAGGAGAAGCTCCCCAGTTCCCAAAGTTTTAAGAGGAGAGCGAGGAAGGACCCAGGAGGATCCTTTCACAGTGGCTCCCTGGCTGCCTAGACCGGCCGGTTTTCGGGAGTCTGCGTTTTATTTTCCTCACGGATGTCCAAAAGAAAAAGTGAACACAGTGTTATTACTAAGACAGAGAAAGCTTTTGCTCAGTTTCCAAATGAGAGAGCAACATTAGAAGATATGGGTCAAGTTGCAAAGGCTTGGGAATATCGCAACGGTGCAACGGCCCTTTTCCCCTTGGCGCCGTTGGGCCTATCCTCTCACTTCAAAATAGAACGCCCACCTCACAGAACACCACTTAGGTTCAACTTTATGTTTTTCTTTCTCTGCTTCAACTTTAGCCAATTCCAATCTTAGTCTCAACGTTTCCAATTCAGTATGAGGATTTTCCTCAGATGCTGCAGCTCCCTGCACTGGGTCATTCTGAGTCTCTTTGGCTTGGCGCTTGCTGGTCATTTCCTGACAGGAAAATTTCCTCCTTTTAATCAAATAACTCTAGTACTTTCTAAACTGGTTGTTCTGTGCCTCTGGGTATGTTTCTGTGTGGGTTTTAACCTCGTATCACGGCGCTGCCACCAATTAATATGCGACGGCGCCATGGCCCTCTTCCTCCTGGCGCCGTTGGGCCCGTCCTCTCACTTCAAAATAGAGCGGCCACCTCACAGAACACCACTTCCACGAATTCCCTCAAACAACCTCAGATTATCTCGCAGGGGACTTGTGTGAGGTAAAACTTAATAATTAGCAGGGGGGATTTGTTCAGATAAACAAGAACAGTTTTATTTGACAAGGAAGTCTATGACACGGGTGGATAAAACTTTGGAGACTTCAATTTACAATGTTATTTCACGTCAAGGTTTTCTCAGATGTTTCACACTTAGTACTTTGTCTCTTAACAAGGTGGTACTTTCTGTCAGTTACACACCCCTTAGACAACCCTACTCCTGAGGTACTTCCAAGTAACACACCCGACCCAAGGGATCACCGGTTTGGGCGTCTTCTTGTTCTAGAAGAATCTCTCCCCTCCTGACTGGAAGGAGACCAAGCAGACGGCTTCTTCCCACCTTCTCCTGTCTCAACCTCAGCCTCCCTGTTAATTCCTGGCCTAATTTCTCTGACAGGTGTTTATTATGAGAATTATAAGGTCTGGGATGCCTCTGGTTACGAACTTAATTCGTTCCAGAGGTCCGCTCTTAACCCGAAACCGTTCTTAAACTGTACTCCGAGGTACCACTTTAGTTAATGGGGCCTCCTGCTGCCGCCTGCGCACGATTTCTGTTCTCATCCTGAGGTAAAGTTCTTAAGCTGAAGTACCACTGGGTTAGCGGAGTCTGTAACCCGAAGTGTTTGTAACCCGAGGTACCATTCTAAATGTACCAGGCAAACACATACATAAATATATAAGCCGCATGTCTGAAACAGTACAGGAAAAAGTGGCCACAAGGTGGCAGCCTAACTCCAGTTTTAAGTTTAGGTTTTGGAAAGGTTTGGTTGGGAGGAGGAGGAGGCAAAGAAGAGGTTGCCTGCCTGCCAAGGGACACCCAGGTTGGGGCAAGGATCCCGGAAGGATCCCTTCACAGCTGCTGCAGACGGGAGGCACTCTGCACATGCACAGAGGCACGGGTCCCAGCCTAGTTGCAGCACCGAGTGCCCCTATTTTCCAGGATTTACAGAAGCCGTCCCGGTTTCTGATTTGATCCCGCTTTTCCAGGAAGCTTTTAAGATTTGATGAATTATTGTATTTTAATATTTTTCTGGAAGCTGCCCAGAGTGGATGGGCGGGGTATAAATGAATAAATTATTATTATTATTATTATTATTATTATTATTATTATTTCCTTAGCATGTCCCTATTTTCATGGGAGAAATGTTGGAAGGGGATGGAGTTATGCAGACCCCCCAAACCTAGGAGATAAGTGGCTATCCAACTTTTAGAAGACATCGGTTCTGTTTCTATATACGTTTTGTTCTGTTTCTATATACGTTGGAAGCCGCCTGGAGTGGCTGGGGCGCAAATAATAAAATATTATTATTATCATCATGGAATAGGACATGCCGATTTTCCTCTATGTTGGAGGGTATGCCTTTCATCTGTGCTTCCCTTGCCATTTGACTTCCCCTGTCTGCATCGCCTCCTTCACACCTCCAGTTATTTGCACGTTTTGCATAAGATTTGCTTATGCACGGTTTGGATTGTATCCGGTCTTCATTGAGCTGTTAATGGGGTGGTTTGTGTGACAACAAATGCTGATCTTCCATTCATCCAGATTTGCCTGTGCACCATGTCCCAAGGACACAAAAAGCCCGGTTCTTTTTAAAAAGCTATCTGCACTAGGGCATCAAGAACCTTTTAATCCACCTTCAATGTGCAAACCTAAAGTTTTGATATGTGTGTGAATCCCTCCTGCAAAACAGTGTCTGGAGACAGCCCAGCTCTCACTTCCAGCTCCTTGTCATTCAGTATCTTACCTTCTTATGAAGCAGAATCTGTGTTTGCTTTAAGGTCTGCACACCCACCCACCACCCCAACCCCAACTGGTGTGCAGGGACACCAAAGAAGCTTGCTAAATCTCATTTCCAGTTTCCAGTCCGATGCTTCCCCCTCCATTTGCAGGCTTCCATTGCACAATCATGAGGACTAGCAACCTAAGCTTGAGAGCTGGGGACCCAACCATAGGGGCCAGCCAGTCGCACCTTGAAACCTCCAGCACCACTTTTTTGAATACAGTGGGACCTTGATTCCCAAACGCCTTGGTTCCCAAACACCGAAAACCCACCAAAAATCTTTTTTGGAAGCTGAATGTCCGATGTGGCTGTCGGCTATTGTTTCTGGGACACCTGCACCAATCAGAAGCCGTGCCTTGGTTTCCGAACATTTCGGAAGTCAAACGGACTTCCAGAACGAATTAAGTTTGGCACTTTTGTTTTTACTATTTACTTTGCATTTTTGTTTTTGAGGCTTTTCCGGTTAATTTGTTTCTGTGACTGAACCCAGTTCAGCTACTGATTGATTGACTCTGTGGAAATGGATGAAATCCCCCCATCTAAACAATGACCGTCCTCAGTGTGAAGAAGAAAAAATAATAATTTTAATTGTTATCATCTACAATACTGTCTTGTTTATTTTATAGTACAGTACATTGATTATTGATTATTTGGGGGGGGGCAAGCGAAAATTCAGTCTCCGTAGAGACTGTCAAAAATTGCCATTGCCGACTATATTTCAAGTCGTCATGGCGGGGTATTGGGAAAAGTTTTCAATTAGCAATAATCACGCCTCGGATTAACCTCATTGGCTACGATACTGCCACTGCGCAAAGCTTTTATTGATTATTTTAGGGATCAATGGCCTCGTTAAATAGCAAAATTCACATTAAATTACTGTTTTAGGGGTTGTTTGTAAAAGTCTGGAACGGATTAATCTTTTTTGCATGACTTCCTATGGGAAACCACGCCTTGGTTTTGGAACGCTTTGGTTTTGGAACGGACTTCTGGAACGGATTAAGTTTGAGAACCAAGGTACCCTGTATGTATATGAGAAATGGGAGGTCTTGCAGGCTGGCCCCCCAATTGCAATCCACAATTCCTCGTGGAGACATGTTGAACCAGGTGTTGACATGCATGCAATGAATCAAGGGTGCCGAGGGGAAGCAGCAAGCCGGCAGGAAAGATAAGCTGTCCCACCTTGGGCTTAAATATTTATGTTATTTGGAAGCCGGGCCTGTCAGTGACAGATTTGCAGAGAGGGAAGGAGGGTTGGGGGCGAGCGGTGAAAAGGGGCATTTGTCATTTCTTTGAGCTGCAAGCGGCCTTGCAAGAAGAATCATCTGCTGGCGAATACCAAATGCCCCGGCAGAGCCTCTCTTCTTCCATGAAAGACATAAGACATGGCTTGCCCTCTTGATAAAGACTTGAAGACTTGTATTTCTCCCCAAATTTACTTGTATCTCCTTCTCCCTCACCCTCATCACTGCCACTGCAAACTGCCCTGAGACCTCCGGGTATAAATTCAATAAATAATAATAATCACAACCAACTCACCACCCTTCCATCTTCCCACCCACCAACATTTTTTTTTGCCCATTATTTCTGTTATCGCAAGATCTTTGGTGCAGAGACTTAGGTTTCAAGTGCTGTAGCTTTATAGCATGATTTTAAAAATATATATAAAATAAAATAAATCAGCATTTGTTTTGTTTTTACATGGAAATTATACTGGGGGACTGGGGGAGACAAAGTGCCGTAGAAAAACAAGGTGCTGTTACCAGCCAAGGGCTCAGCGGCCGGTCAGGAAACTCAAAGTGCCATGTGGAAAAAATATATATATTATATATACACACAAATAATGCAGCGTTTCTGAATGCAAGTCACAGTAATATCAGTATCGGACAACGAAACAGGGGTGAGCGGACTGGTTGTGAGGGTTAGCACACTTCAAATTCAACACTTCCAGATTATTATTAAAACTTAAGGCTACAAAAGCGCCGTAAAATAAAGATACACTCGTCTCCTAATAAATTAAAGGTGGTAGCCTCGTTTGCTGTAGCTTGGGGACTCCCCCGATCCCAATTTCCTTGCTTGTACAGTGGTACCTTGGTACTCAAATGCCTTGGATAAAAGCCCCCCATCCAAACAGTGACTATCATCAGTGCAGCTAAGAATTTTTAACTTTTACCATCTACAATACTGTCTTATTTATTTTATAGTACAGTGCATTGATGGTTGCTTTCATTTTATGGATCAATGGTCTCATTAGATAGTAAAATTCATATTAAATAGCTGTTTTAGGTGTTGTTTTTAAAAGTCTGTAACGGATTAACCCATTTTGCATGACTTTCTATGGGAAAGCGCGCCTTGGTTTTGGAACACTTTGGTTTTGGAACGGACTTCCAGAAGGGATTAAGTCTGAGAACCAAGGTACCATTGTATATAAGATTCTTAGAGTGTTAAGGGGTCTGCTCTAAAGATGAAGTAACCCCCAGGGTCTCTCTCCCTCACATACACCCCCCCCCCCGGATGTCTTATTCACTTCCTATTTTGTTCTCGAGAACATCCCCAACCCCGATCTCATTTTAAAAATACCCAGCTTCATCTCTTCCCAAATCCTGAAAGTATTTATATCTGTTCTGTCCTTTCTGGGGGGGGGGACTGCAAAAGGGGGGGGGGGAAGAAACACGCCTGATTAAATAAAACCCCTTAATGGAAAATGGAAAGGGTGGGGGAGGAAATGTAAGGGGTGTTTTCATTCCGAAGCAGTGCCTTTAAGAGAAAAAACATGGCAGATTTCTTTTTCTTTTTAAAAATAGCTGTCTATAAATATTTCCATAGAGGAGAAAAGACAGCACAGGACGTTAGCCGAAAGAAATTTGTTTCTAGCACAGCTATCGGGGGCGAGAAAACGTGGAGCAAGCCCTGGATTTCTGCAGGTTCCAGGAGCAGACTTAGAAAGGGAGAAGATAAAGGAGGTGAATCTCCAAATGCAGGGCAAGGGCTTCTTGCTACCATGGGGGAGCCTGTTGGGTGAAGAGCAATAACTGGAGGCAATTTCTCAGGTCACTGGAGGAATACTGGTTTGCTTGTGCTGGGGAGAGCGGGGTTGGGTGCTTTCTCTCTGCACAGCCCTCCGCTTGCAGAAGCAACACCCAAAGGGGCCTTTTCAAGTCCAGTGCAACTCACCTATCTATCCCTATGTTGCACGCAAGGTCTCAAGCCGAAGTGGGATTCGAACCTGGACCAAGAAGTGGGATTTGCAACTCGACCACGCACAGCCCAAGCTCTGCCACCTCACCAGTAAGACCAACATTTGGAGAGAATGCAAGTCGGGCGGTTCGTATGTGTTTAGACTGACCCCCAACGAATCCTCCAACTCAGTCTCACAGACAGGGCGGGGGGAGGCCTTTTCTCAGCCTGGCAAGATTACCCAAAATCATTTTTTTTAAATGGAGTTGTAAGGGACGGAACTCGCAACCCTGTGCCCACAAAGCTTGTGGTTGCCCAGGGGTCCTCTTCTCCCATGGGCTCTGTCCCCATTGAAACCATGCAGGTCCCTGGAGGAAGGGGGGAGATTTCTCCCCACAGCTGGGCTTGCCACAACCCGGGCTCCATAGGCGGAAAATGCTGAGAGGAAGACAGGAGGGGCGAGGCATGGGCACATGCCCGCCGTTGGCATTCTTCCACAGTTTTCTTGGGAAGAGGGCAAGGAAACCACCATGGCAGACCTTTTCCGGTGGTGGAGAGGCCTTTCAAGACACACCCACCCCGTGACGCCGCCAAGATGGAGCAACAACAGTGCCTTTTCCCCAACCGCACTTCCCCCGTTACGTCCCAAGGGGCAGGAAGGTGATATTCCCTTCTTGATCAAGACCGGCCTCGGTTGTCCTCCTTTCGGTCTCAGTGGCGGCCCCCGTGGCCGAGCCCCCGTCACTCTGCGAGAGTGTCCTCCGGTTATCAAAGTTCTGCATCGCCAGGACGTTCCTTGGGGGGCTGCCCTGCTTGTCCATGGGGGACGGCAGAGGCTCAGGGGCCGACTCCGAGTCGTCAGTGGTCCCTGGGGTTTTCGTCTCGCTGTGGTCTTCTTCCAGGGGGCTCTCGGCGCCTGACTCCTCTCCGTCTTCCTCTTCCAATGTGAGCTGGAACTGGAACTTGTCAGGGGCTCCTTTCTCGGATGCCAGCTCGTCAGGGGGTGGCGGCGGGCTGTGCGGGATCATACTCTGGTACCATTCGCGGTTGTCTTCAAGGGTGTCCAAGATCTCTTGGGCGTCTGGGTGGACGAGGTCAGCCCAGGTTTCCCAGAGCGGGTGAGCAATGTAGTCGATGAATCCCACCTGCCAGAAGGGAGACAAACACAGGGTCTGAGAGGACGCAGGGCAGAGAGGTGCAGAAGCAAGGAACATCCTTCCCCTCCTAGCACACCAGTCTCAATTCAAAACCAAAGCCCAAAAAATAAAATTAAGAGAATGCATTTTTGCAACTGGGTCAGATAAATACAAGGTTTGACCGGAAAGTTTGGTGAATGTTCACAGAAACTGGACAGCGAGAAATATTCAAACGTGCAATCTGCATCGGAAACCCACGAAACGCTCACAATTGTGTAGGGAGATGAAGCTGTAAGTCGTACAAGTGGTTAAGGGTTTCCGTGAAGGGCGGTAAACCATTGAAGATGACCCTTGGTCTGGCACACTGTCAGCGAGCAGAACGGCGGCAAATGTCGACAGAGTCCGTGACTTATTGAAGTGGGATTGGCGTTTGTCCGTCTGAACGATGGCGGAAGAATTGCAT
Source organism: Lacerta agilis (assembly GCF_009819535.1). Lineage (NCBI taxonomy): Eukaryota > Metazoa > Chordata > Lepidosauria > Squamata > Lacertidae > Lacerta > Lacerta agilis. Next base: position 11,907,891 of record NC_046329.1, read on the forward strand.
ATTCCATGTGAAATCGTTCCTGAGGTTACTGAGTTGTCCCACCATCCATGTTCTCCCGATCTGGCCCCACCGGATTTCTTTCTTTTTCCAAAACCGAAAGGGCACAGATTTTCCAACACTTCACACGTCCAAGCTGCTGTGACGAGGGAACTGAAAGCAGTACGAAAAGAGGACTTCTCCAGAAGTTTCCAACAGTTCTACGACCATTGCCAATGGTGCATTGTATCAGAGGGGGCTACTTTGAAGGCCTGTAAAGCATGTAATGTTCAAATATTTCTTGCTGTCCGATTTCTGTGACCATTCACCAAACTTTCTGGTCACACCTTGTATTTTAAAAGAGGCTGCTGGATCAGATCCCGTCAAGTCAAGAATCATGTTCAGAAGCAGGAAGAGGAGAATTTCTGCAGGAAGCCCTCTCGTTTCCAGGTGTGGTTCATCCTTCGAGGGTGCTCCCCCCCCAACCTATCAACAAGCCCCCCTCAGCGCACCCACCTGAGACTTTTCTATGGAGGCATTGTGCTTGTCGCACATGGGGCTGATCTCCATGCCCTTCTCCCGCTCCCGGTCTCCCTGGTGGAAGAATTCCACCATGATCCGGTCCGTCCACTGGCGGTACAGCTCCAGGGGTTTGGTCGGGTTGCTGAGGTCTGCACAGTGAACAATGTTCTGCAGCACCTGGAAGGGCAGATATGCATCGCTGTCAAGCATGAACCCTCGGGTAACATTTGGAGGAATGTATTAGCCATTTTGGACTCCCAGCTGTCCATGGAGACATAGGTCCATTCTGTGTCCAGGGCGGCTGTCTCCCAGCTCCATCTGGGATGAGACCATCCCTGCCTGCAGGCTGTCTGGCCAGAGTGGTGCATGCTCTGGTTATCTTCCGCTTGGACTACTGCCATGCGTTCTCCGTGGGGCTCCCTTTGAAGGTGACCCGGAAACTACAATTAGTCCAGAATGCGGCAGCCAGACTGGTGACTGGGAGCGGCCGCCAAGACCATATTGCACCGGTCTTGAAAGACCTACATTGGCTCCCAGTACATTTCCGAGCACAATTCAAAGTGTTGGTGCTGACCTTGAAAGCCCTCAACAGCCTTGGCCCAGTAGACCTGAAGGAGCATCTCCACCCCAGACACCGGGGTCCATCTCCAAGGGCCTTCTTGTGGTCCCCCCCCCCTGTGAGAAGTGAAGCCACAGGGAACCAGGCAGAGGGCCTTCTTGGTGGTGGCACCCCACCCTGTGGAATGCCCTTCCAACAGATGTCAAAGAAATAAACAACTATCTGACATTTAGAAGATATCTGAAGGCAGCCCTAAAAGAGTTTTTAATGACTGTGTTAGAAGCCGCCCAGAGTGGCTGGGCCAGCCAGATGGGTGGGGTAGAAATATTATTATTATTATTATTATTATTATTATTATTATTATTATTATTATTATTATTATGTCCATGACACCGATGGAAGAGTCTCCCTGGTGGGCAACAGACTCCTCTCTGATGATATATTATGTTGTATAAAATTATATCCTGATTTTAATCTTGGTTTCACACTGCTGAGCTACAAGGATGGATGAGCAAAAGTGAGCTGAGCTCGAATCCTGCCAAGATGGAGGCATTGGGGATGAGGAGTTGGTGTGTCTGAGAAATGGGTCAGCTGCCTGCCCTGGATGGGGTTGCCCTCCCCTTGAAGAATCATCAAACCCCTGCCCCTTCCAAAAGAAGTTTCACCTGAATGCGGTCGGAGTAGTTATCCAAAAGCAAGACCCCCAAACTGGTGACCTTCTTGGTCTCTACCATTGTCTTCAGATCAGCCAGAAGGTTCATGTGTTTGGACATATCTGTCGCCAGGACCTGAGACCAGAAACCACAGGAGGGAAATGGAATTGATTTCTGATTATTCTATGCCACTTTCCAATCAAATAATAACAACGTGATAAAACATATTAGAACATCACAAATACAGCAAATCAGCAGTGAAACAATTGCAATCTATAAAATACTGTGAACAAGGCAACAACCAAAAAATAAGCCAAACATCACAACTAAAGGAAAAGCCATATTATATGATTAACAAATAAACACGGTGTTTATAATCTATTGAACAAAATAAGCAATATTAAACAAAACAGCAGCCCCCAAAAGAAGCTAAGCGCTGAGCTCCTCACCATGTCAATGGCCATCTTGCGGAGAGACTGCCGTTGCTTCTTGGAGATGTTCTGGAAGATGTCACAGTTTTCCTCTTGCAAGAGCTTGAAGCCCACAGCCAGGTGGTGGTTCTCAAGTACCGACGCATCATTGTACATCAGCGCCAGCTCCGAATCTAGGGATGGGAAAAGGGTGGTCAGTTTGACAGGTGATGTCTCCCGATCAGAGGAGGCCATACATGTGGGTGAGAAGGAAAGGAAGGGAGCAGATTCACATAGGGGCTTGAAGCAGCCAACCAACATTTTGTGGGAATGTTCAGGGTGGCAAGAGAGGATATATTGTTTATTAATATCCTTCCTAACTTGCGCTCTCCTGCCAACCTAGCAGTTCGAAAGCATGTCAAAGTGCAAGTAGATAAATAGGTACCACTCTGGCAGGAAGGTATATGGCGTTTCTGTGCGCTGCTCTGGTTCGCCAGAAGTGGCTTAGTCATGACCCGGAAGCTGTATGCCGGCTCCCTCAGCCAATAAAGCGAGATGAGCGCTGCAACCCCAGAGTTGTTCGTGACCAGACCTAATAGTCAGGGGTCCCTTTACCTTTACCTAACTTGCGCTAGCAAGTTCCTTTATGTAGCCAAGTTACATTCCCCTTTTTACATGCACAGCAGATACCGGTAGCTGGTTGCAGGCTCATGTGAGCCTCTCACTATTATACAATTCAGTCTGTCTCAGATTGAATTGTGCGTTCCTGGTAAGTTCCCTTGAATCCCTCTTAAAAGAATAAAGCCACCACAATCTTATTCAAAGTCAATGAAAGAAGTTGACTCACATCAGTTCACAGTTGGATTCCTGAAGGCAGACTTAGTTACAAAGATGTACATGTGGATCTGCCCCATATGGGGGAATAATCCCAGCGCTTCTAAGAGCTAGCAGAGCAATCCTAGCTTAAAGCTGGTTAAATGAAGAAGGAAGTCAAAAAGAGAGATGGGTGCTGTAAGGTCACGCCCACCTTTGATCACATGCAAAAGGAAGGATGCTCCAGGCCAGGAGGAACAGGAAGTTTTCAACTGGCTAGAACAAACATTCCCGTGCACGTCTTCTCTAGCATTTCAAGGAGTGTTGTACTTGACTGCTTCTCGTGGATCACATCCCACACATTTGCACAACTATCAGGCTACAAGAGGCCCTTTCCCTAGTCCAGCACCCTGTCCTCACAGAGGCCACCCAAATATTGTCATGAGCACTTGTGAAAAGGCTATCGTTAGGGACCTGAGTCGACAGTGTGATGCAGCAGCAGAACAAGCTAATTCTAGGCTCCACCAGCAGAAGTCCAGCGTTCCTCTCAAGGGAACTAATAGTCCTGCTCTATTCTGCCTTGGCCAGGCCGTTTCTTGTAATCGCTTTTTGCAATTCACTTTGGGACGTCCTGTGCAAAGTGGGGCAAACCTGCCCCAGGTAAAGGAAGGAAGGACTGGAGGAGATGTTCTTGGGAACAGCTGGAAAGTCAGGAATTGCCCCAACCAGCTGACACAGCTCACTCACTGGTATTGATCAGGAACTGGTTGGAGACCCCGGGATGGTCGACGTCGTGGATGGCAGCTGCAAAGATGGCAGCCAAAATCTCCAAGTCAGTGAAGACGGCCTGGAGCGAGCAGTTGGAGGGGAGACAAAAACGGGAAGAAAGTGAGGAGGGCAAAGCTAATGATGGGATGAGCAGAACTCAAACTAGGGAGCCAGGCTGGGCATTGGCACAGTCAGGAGGCAAGTGACCATTGTGGTCCTCAAGACTGGATTACTGCAAGGCTGAGGCAGAATGTGGCAACCAGTTTTCTGATGGGGGGAATCAACTACTGAGCCAGGTTCAAGGCCTTCCTATCAATTCACAAGCCCATGAACAACTGCAGGAGTGCCATTGCTCATTTATTTTATTGTATTTATCTATTACATTTCTACGGCACCCTTCATCCGAGGACTGCAGAGCAGCTTGCAATATAAGCCGTTCCCCAAGTTGACAAGCAACGAGAAACTGAGGCTTTAGTATCATCAGCCCAGTCCTGCGGAACTCTTTGCCACTAAAGATCCAGCAGGTTGCAAGCTGTCTGCCATGGATGCTTATGCTGAGATTCCTGCATTGCAGAGGGTTGGACTGGATGACACTCAGGGTCCCTTCCAACACTACAATTCTACGATACCGCGAGCCACAAGCTAAAAAGAATGCCAGCAGAGTTATGTCACGCGACTCCCAAACTCTTCTCCCCGCCTTCTCCAGAATTCCCTCTTCACCTCCAGAGCTGGCATGGAGAGCAGGACGTGGGTGGACTGGGCCACATCGGCTGCGTGGATGTTGTTGTGGTAGGCCACATCCGCGTGGTAGTGGTCCTCTAAGGTCATCATGAAGGTAATGAAGGTGTCCGCGGGGATTTGGAAAGATTTTAGCAAGTCTCTTTCCTGCAGGGTGAAGGGTGCAGAAAAAGGCGTCCCTGACTTGTCAGTCGTTTAAAAAGCACTTTTTAAAAAGCGTGGTGGTGGTCTTGAAACAGGGTCCCTATGCAGGGAGTCTGTGGCCCCTCATTGTGTGCCACTATGGCCTGAGACTTTTTAACAAGTGAGAGTCCACATGACAGGTGTCAATTGCGCACATTTGTGGGCTGAATGTCGGGAGATTTGGGGCAGGTGAAAGGAAGGACTTCTTCTCTCCCCCCCCCCCCTTTTAAATTTATTTATTTGGTTTTTCAAATTAAAATTTTACAGAGATATATCAAACATGAATAATCAAAACAAGATTCCAAGGAATCTCCCCTTTGTGGGTCCTATCATGAATCATTTCCTCCCACATCTTTTATGATGATCCAAATTGATTACCTCGATTACGGTAGTGGCGCCCGCCCTGTGGAACACCCTCCCATCAGATGTCAAAGAAATAAACAACTATCTCACTTTTTGAAGACATCTGAAGGCAGCCCTGTTTAGGGAAGCTTTTAATATTTGATTAATTATTGAATTTTAATATTTTGTTGGAAGCCACTCAGAGTGGCTGGGGAAACCCAGCCAGATGGGTAGGGGATAAATAATAAATTATTCTGGGAGACGGTGGTGCAGAAGAGGCTGGCTGGTAAAGGTCCCCACTGCCCCCCTTTTCCCACCAAACTCCAAGCACCCGTCCCCCAGGGCACCCTCTCACCTGGAAGATGCTGTACATGATGACTGTCAGAGGGCGGTGGCCAGAGTACTCGGAAATCTTGAAGACATCCAGGCCCCACTTGTTCACGTCTTCCAGTTCCTAAGGAGGAGAAGGCAGGGCCGTCAAACCTCAGAGAGAGAGCAGAACTTTAAAGAAATCTTTGCCAGGGTTTCAAGCGGAGAGATCGTAGCTAGAAGCACCACAGAGCCATAAATATAAAGAGAAAATTAACAGCTCCTCACTGGGTGGAATTGAAATATTCCACTTGAAAGAGGCAATTTACCAAAGAGGTGTTCTTCAGGGTAGGGGAAACCCTGCAGCAAGAAGAAATGCAATTTAGTCGTCCCTTCAGCTTCTTGTCTCTTTCTTGTGTCACAGTTTTTCCTCTGGGTTGCTGCCTTTCGTTTCTTCCTTTTTCCTCCCAACACCCCACCACCACCGCTTACCCTCAGTAAACCTGAAAATCTCACAAGAACAAAACACAAACCAATTAAAATTAAGGCAGTTTGAAAATATTCAGCAGAATAGCAGGAGCAGAACGAGATCGGCTGCGCAACTGCTGTTCTAGGACCAGCAAGGAAAGCAGCTCTTGCTAAGTGGAAGCAAAGTAGTTTGGGAGGGTATGCCATAAACAAAGATTCTTTTCCCTTGCAGCAGCAGCAGCAGCCCCCCCATATAACCTCCAACCCCCACAAAACAGAGCCTCCACTAATCCAACTACAGCTTAACGTTATAGCAAGAAACTCAATTTGAAGCAAAACTCATCACAGCCTTCCCCACTGCCTCAATGGCTGTTTGCTGGGCAATCATTGATATTTCTTTGTGGGAATGTCAGACGATGCAGAGTCAAAACAACTGCAATCCCTACACTTCACTTTCCAGATCACAACTCCCCCACCACCTTGCAAAAATATATATATTTTTGGCGAAGCAGGTTTTGTGGTGCAAGAAGAAGAAGAAGAAGAGTTTGGATTTGATATCCCACTTTATCACTACCCGAAGGAGTCTCAAAGCGGCTAACATTCTCCTTTCCCTTCCTCCCCCACAACAAACCCTCTGTGAGGTGAGTGGGGCTGAGAGACTTCAGAGAAGTGTGACTAGCCCAAGGTCACCCAGCAGCTGCATGTGGAGGAGCGGAGACACAAACCGCGTTCCCCAGATTACGAGTCCACCGCTCTTAACCACTACACCACACTGGCTCTTTGGACTGGCTCTTTGGACTGTAGGGGTTTACACCTCCCTGTAAATACAGTCTGGCAAGTATCTGTTAAGCTGAGCAAACTACCAATATGCGCAAGAGATTCAGGAACTAAGTATTTACCACCTCAAAGGAATGACCAGGCTGCCCAGAAAAGGCAATTGATAAGGCATTATCAGATATCCTGGCAGACAGGAGAGAAGCAACACACTCCAATTTCTGCTGGGGACCACCTCTTTCTGTGATGTATGGATGATGTTTTGGAAGGGGTGGTCTTGAGCTACAGGGGAGGCAATTTCCAAAGTCTATATAAGAGCTTTCGCACCATTGTTCTGGGTTCCTCCTCCATCCTGTGTGGGGTGAGCAGGGGACCCTGTTGCAACAGTTCAATAAAGATCAGGCTTACTAGCTGCTTTGCTTCTCAATATTCTCTGCTTGGCCTCTGTTATTTTCTCCTACTGATAGAGAACCTACATAAGGACTCTATATGGGCTCTTGGGTACCCCATAAGGGAAAAAGGAGCAGTTTTTTCTTATAACAATCTGATCCCCCCCCCCCACACACACGGCCATACCAGCTTCCTGGAACCGAAACCATCTCCCCCCAAGCCCCACATGCCCCCTCTTCCTCACCCTGGCCAGCAGACCCTCCTTCTCCGTCTTGACCCCGAAGCGAGGGATGGCGGCCACGCAGCGGAAGCTGGACCCGTGCGTCAGTTTCTTCACGCCGCTGATCTGCGACATCGGCCGCTTCTTCTTCTTCTTCTCTTTGTCCTTCTCCTTAGGAACCAGGGTTGGGATCTCCACCTCATGCTGCTTGTCTGAAACGGGCGGGGGGGGGGGGTTGGATATAAAATTCACTGCATGCTGTTCATTGAAAGAAATATATTTTTTTTTTTGCATTTTAAATATTTTGTTGGGAGCCGCCCCGAGTGGCTAGGGAAACCCAGCCAGATGGGTGGTGTGTAAATAATAAATTACTATTATTACTATTAAAACACAGGTGCAAATTGACTCCAGGGTGTGCCACTTCTGGTGGGGTCAAGGGACGACCCTCTCGGCTGCCCATCATGAAACAAAGCACACTAGAACTTTTTTCGGGGTGGGGAGAACAGTTTACCATGGGCAGGATGAAATAAAACCTCATTGGAAGAAACAAACATCCCCCCCAAATAAATTATCCACAAGGCGAAGATTTGCATTGAGCTTTTCAAAGCCCAAAGAAAACAGGTCCCCACCACAAGGAGCTTACAGTCTGGGATTTAGCACACGGGATGACAAGAAGAAGGAGAGAGGACCAGCTTTTTTGTTCTCCTCCTCGATTGTAGCCCTGCTTGCCAAAGCCCCTTCCCTTTTTAAAGCGCCCCCCCCCCCTTTAAAAAGGCCCCTGTCTGGTCCTTTTCTGGAGCATCGTGTCTGGAGGAGTTGCTGGACACAGCAAAGAAGGCCCATGTCAAATATCTCCCCCCCCCGGCCCCTCGCACGAGTCTCCCGCTGTTCCGAGGGAGACCCCCGCCCCAATATTCCCGAGGCACGCAAGGATTGACGTCAGCAGAGGCTAATAATATTACTGACGCCATGGCAACGGGAGATGCTGCGTGCTGGAATGCCGGTCCTCTCCCGAAAGTGATGTTTCCAGAGAGCAGACAGGGTCTCTCTCCCCACCTCACCCCAGAGAGTCTTCTTCTCGCTCTTGCCTCCGTCACAAACACACAGAGACTCGTGCGGCGCAGAGGAAGGGAACCTCTTGCTTAACACACACACTCTCTCTCTCTCTCTCTCTCTGTGTGTGTGTATATATTCTTGTTTTCACACACTGTGTTTTAAATCTGGCACCAATGTTTCAATTTTAAAAAGTGAATATCCAAACATAAGAAGATGGGAAGCCCGCAAACAGGACCTCGGTTACTGAAGATGCTAGTCCTCATGGTTCTAAATGAGCTACCTTTTACAGAGTTGGACCATTGGTCCCTGTCAGGGCTGGATTTAGGTTTGATGCATCCCTCAGCTCCTGAAGGCAATGGGGCCCTTTTTATGTCCCTCCTTTAATTTTTTTGGGGGCCCCCAAGAGAGTGGGGTCCTAAGCGATAGCTTCTTTAGCTTATACGTAAACCCAGCACTGGTCCCTGTCCCTCAGCACTGTCTGCACTGACCGGCACCACTGACCGGTTTCGGGCAGGGGAGCCTCTCCAAGCCCGACCTGGGAATTGAACCTGGCCCTACCACTGAGCTATGGACAGTTTGCCTCTCAAAAGGAGCTTGGAGTGTGAGTGGGCTGCTGAAAAGCGCAGCTCGAACCCACAACCTTGGCACGATCAGCACCGAGGCCAGGCAGGAAAGGAGAAAGGCGAGTGCACTCCCCTTTTTGCAAGCGAGGGATCCCTTCCACCCCCAAACCTTCCCTTCTCCATCTCCCCATTGCTCTGCCCTGGGGGACTCACCCAAGAAAGTGCTGCTGATGTACTCGGACACTTGGTTCCCAGAGCGGCTGGTTTCGGAGAGGTGGCTCAGTTCCCGATTCAGCATCCTTTTGAACTAGGGGGAGAGAGCAGGAAATAGTTCAATAACTCAAAGCAGAAACTCATAGGCAGCCTCCATTGCATGGTCAAAAGGAGAATTTGCATCGCACCAAAAATTAAGAGCTGTGTTTTCAAGGGGATGAGAGTTTTGGCAAGTGGTGAGAATTGTTTCTAGTCCTCATGACCCAATAGGAAAGGGCTCTGGGAGGCAGCGAGATGTCTCTGGGCAGATGGGACACAGTGATCCATTCCAGATGTGGTCTGACTCCGCTGTCCTTTTAAAATATATATATATATACAGTGGTACCTCGGTTTTCGAACGTAATCCGTTCCGGAAGGCCGTCCGACTTCCGAAACATTGGAAAACTGAGGCGCAGAGGCCCGTCTGCAATTTCAAAGGAGAAAATGGGGGGGGGGGACTCAGCGGAAGCCTTCCGAGGCACTTTCAAAAAGGGAAACGTTCAACTTCCAAGACATTCGGAAACCGAGGTAACACTGTATCTTCTCTTTATTCCGTGTTTAGGGAAGTTTTTAATGACTGATGTTTTAATGTATTTTTAATTTTTTGTTGGAAGCCACCCAGAGTGGCTGGGGAAACCCACCAGATGGGCGGGGTATAAAATTATTATTATTATTATTATTATTTGAAAGATTACAAGTGCACAGAGTAAGATAAGACACAAAAGAAGATAGCACCCATGTGGAAAACAAAACAGAACGACAACAAAAATGTACACATTACCCCTCCCAAAATATGTTATTGTAGGTAACCTAATATGGTATTTATAAAAACCAATTCCAAATATCATTGAATTTGTCCGTGGCAAGTCTACGCTTGTACGCAACTCCAACCACTAGTCCACGCTGCCTGGGGGTGATGAGAGCTGGAGTGCAGCAACATCTGAAGGGGTGCAGGTCCCCCACAACTGATCTAGAGGAAAAGATCTTCCAGGATAGCTGCGGTTCCTCTCCCCTTAGAACTAACCTGACCTTTGACAAGTGCATAGAGCTGAAATAGGAAGTGAGGAAAGAGTTCCTCCTTCAGCCAGGCTATGTCCTATTGGGGGTTGTGGGGCCGTCAGTCCCAGCAATACCCCGAGCCCTGTCCAATTTTGCGGGTCCTGTACCCAGTGGGGGTTAGGAGCTAGCCAGTCGCCAAACTGGTCAGATAAGCTTCTTGTTCAGACATTTAAGCAGTGCCGGATTTATGTATAAGCTAAACAAGCTCTAGCTTTGGGCCCCACTCTCTTGGCCCCCCCCCAAAAAAACTAAAGAAATAAACAACTGGATGTACATTTCCAAAATCTAAGATAAAAAACAAATAAAATAAAACCTACGTACAGCAACAGTGTTTTGCGTTGTGTAGACTCCTAGGATGTAAGTCATGGGCCCCGCCTGCTAGCCTGCTCCCTAACATATCCCTGGTTTGCTCCTTTCTATATATAGCAGGCTCCCCCAAACTCGGCCCTCCAGCTGTTTTGGGACTACAGTTCCCACCATCCCTGGCCACTGGTCCTGTTAGCTAGGGATGATGGGAGTTGTAGTCCCAAAACAGCTGGAGAAGCGAGATCAGTTGGGGTCTTGATGCAGTGAGCCTCTGTCCTATGCTCAGGTTGTACAGAGGAGCAAATAAAACCATATATCCCAAAGCCGGCGCAGTCTCGGACTGTTTTTGTTCCAAAGAAGCCAAATTGCTGGGGCCCCCAGAGTCTCTCGTCGCTCAGAGATTTGGGGTGACGCGTAAGAGAAAGAACAGCAACGCCTCTCAGCTCCTCGTAAAAAGTGCGCAGGGAATACGAGGTGGGGAGGGTCTCTCAGAAGTCCCGAGAACTGCAGGAGACCCATAAAAGTTGCAATTACGGGGTGGCATCTGCAACACACGCAGAAATGAGTCAAGGCAAAACAATTTTATGAAACATGGTGGAGGCCGGGGGGGGGAGGGATTCCATACTCTGGGCGGCTTGCAAAATGATGGATTTATATTCCAATTTTAGTGGTTTTTAAAGCATTTGCAACAATGGGTGCTGTTGGATGCACTAGGGATATCGATAAATACTGAAATCCTTAAAAAGCATTAGCAAGACTTCAAGATTTAGGGTGTCGTGTGTGTCCCCATGCAAGGTTTTGAAAAGGTTTGGGTTTTTTTTTTTTTGACATTTGAAACACTTTCCCACCCCTACCTGGAGGTGTTATTGGAGATCAAACCTACAGGGCAGTTTGCTCTACCACTAAGCTAGTCCTCAAGTCCCTGAGCAAGAAGCTGATTCAAGCCTTATCAAAGAATTGAGGAGTCAGAAAGGGACCCCCAGGGGTCATCTCCTCCAACCCCCTGTAATGCGAGGCAGTGACTGGCAGTGGCTGCCTGAAGATGTTGTTCCGGATCGGACCTCCGGCGGCATGCCAGGCAGACACTCTAACCACTGAACTAACATCACCCACCCAGTGGCAAAATTAACAGAAAGACTTTGAGATAAAGACAATAGAGATTTTAAGAAGGACTGGGAACCATTTATGTCATATTTACAGAATCAGTGCAAAGAAATGGACTCACTTGCAGGGTTTGACTCAACACTCGCAATTAACAAAACAAATGTAGAAATAGAAACAGGGTGTTAAGATGATAAGAGAAGAATTGTTATTATTTTTTTAAAAAATTAAAGAATAAAAAAATAACCAATGAGCAGGGAGAGATAATATGCCCCCTCCCAAAAAAACCAGAAAGCGAAGTTGAGGGAAGTCACTGGGGTTGGGGTTGGGGTTGGGGTTGGGGTTGGGTTGAGGATTTATAAGGTATTTTGTTTTTGAAATAATGTTTGCGACGATGATAAAAATGGTAAATTCAATAAAAAAAATATTTTTTAAAAAAGAAGAAACAAATTAAATAATTAAAAACACCCACACCCACACACCCTGAGAAGGCAAGTCTCACAGAACAAGCATGCACCCCTCCTCCCTGGCTGGGGGGGACACCACCCACTTTAAAAACAAAACCTGTGCCAAACCTTTGCAGCAGAACAGAAGTCCCCGCTGCTGCTGCTGCCCCCTTGCTTGCCAACCTTTGGAAGGGGCACCTGTATTCCGCTTGCTTACCTGGGCGATGGGGTCTTGGAAAAGGAGCAACCCCTGGGGGCTGGCGTCGGGCATCGCACCGCCCGCCCCCCGCGCTGCTGCTTGCAACCCGACCCTCCTCTTCTCCTCCGAAGCTCACCACCACCTGCCCCGCAGCAACCAGGCCACGGAGCTGCATGGACTGGGGGCCTGAGCCCCCAAACCCAAAAAAAGGAGGAGGAAAGAACTCAGTCTGTCCTCCTCTGCCCCGCAAAAAAAGAAAGGAAAGGGGTTTCTCTGCAAAGCTCAGAGCCAAGGAGGAAGCGCTGGCAACGGGGGTCCCCCCTGCATCACCGAGCCGGAGAGATGCGCCAGGGATGCTCCAGGTGAGCTGTCCTCTTGGCGGCCGCCCAATCAGAAGCCGCGGGCAGAGGGGCAGGAGCCCGTTCCGCCTCCCGATTGGCTGGCGGGAGTCTGGGGTTGCTGCTGCTGCTGCAGCCGCTCGGAGGTGGTACCCAGGCGCAGCTGCAAGGCGCGCACGGGGAGAAGGAGGACTGAGCGCGGCAAGAAGCGGGCAAGACTTCGCAGCTGCTGTGGGTGGGCAAGGTGGGCATTGAGAGGGGGCTTAATTGCCACAGGGGACAAGCTCTCCCCCCCTCTCTCGTGTGTGTCCAGAGAAAAGCAGCTGGCAGAGAGACAGCTTCCCAAAGCTTTCTTTATTCTCCATCCCTGGCCTTGCAGAAGATCGTAAACAGAGGCTGGTTGCTGGATCTGACCAGTGCCAGGTTTACTTAGAAGCTAAACAAGCTCTAGCTTAGGGCCCCACTCTGTTGCCCCCCCCAAAAAAAATGTAAAGGGGAAAAAAGCTGGATGTACATTTCCAAAATATAAGATAAAAAAAACAAATAAAATAAAACCTACATCCAGCAACGGTGTTTTGTGTTGCGTAGGCTCCTATTTGTGATGTGCAAATGGCTTTAAAGACCTATGAGGTCCATAAGTGACCATATAGCATATATTCAACACAAAAACAGCGACAATTTGTTGTTGACAAACGACAGCTGGACATATAAAGGGCCCCATTACCTTCAGGAGCTGAGGGCCCCATCAAACCTAAATCCAGCCCTGTTTCGGAGCTGCCTTTGGGTGGGCAAGGTGGGCATTGGGAGGAAGCTAAATTGCCTGTCTGTAGGGAACAAGCCCCCCCCCCCCGGTGTGTGTACAGAGAAAAGCAGCTGGCAGAGATAAACAGAGGCTGGTTGCTGGATCTGACCCATCTGCTGCTCCAGCATCCTGTTATTATTAAGCGAAGCCTGCAATCAGGAACCACCTTCTCCCCTCCTGCTACCCAGAGGCATTGCTGCCTCCAATCCCTTCGGCCCAGAATGCCAAATCAGTTTCCACTCACTGACACTGACAGCGGACCCTTTCTAGCTGCTGGAAGTTCCTTGATGAATTTATTGATTTACAGTATTATGCTACATTCATAGCCCACCTTTCCCCCCATGTGCTGTGTGAATCTTCCAGCACGCCAGGGAGCTTCACGTAGCTGGGTGGGGGCTTGAACCTGGGTCTCCTCCTGGCCTGAGAGGAGTACCCAGAATCCTTTGAGGGAAAGGATGCGCTTGAGAGATGCACAGCTCAAAGAATGAATGGATGGATGGGTGGATGGATGGATGGATCTTTATTTGCATCAGCCATCGGCCATAGCAATAAAGCAACAATACGGTATACAAAGAATAAAAATAAAAAGTCATTTATATAAAATACATTTTAGGGCTTTGAATCAATGCCCAAATATTGGATCTTATTCAGATTGCCCCAGCTAAAAACCTTGCAACCTTTGCTGTCACCTGCTCATCTTGATCTGCCAAGAGAAAGGACACCATGGATAGGCAAACTAAGGCCCGGGGGCTGGATCCGACCCAACTGCCTTCTCAATCCGGCCCGCAGATGGTCCGGGAATTAGCGTGTTTATACATGACTAGAATGTGTGCTCTTATTTAAAATGCATCTCTGGGTTATTTGTGAGGTATAGGAATTTGTTCACCCCCCCCCATATAGTCCAGCCCCCCATAAGCTCTGAGGGACAGTGGACCAGCCCCCTGCTGAAAAAGTTTGCTGACCCGCTGAAGGACTCTCTCTCTCTCTCTCTCTCTCTCTCTCTCTCTCTCTCTCTCTCTCTCTCTCATCTTGAACTGCCAAGAGAAAGGACACTGGGCAACCTGGAATGGACAATAAAAGAGGGGGGATAATCTCATTCCTCAAGTCTTTATCAAAAGGGCAAGCCAGAAGGGCATGGGACACCGATTCAGGACTGCCATCTCCACAGGGATGTTTTTCGTGTGGCATCTGTTGGAATCGTCCCCCAAGTCCAGCCGAGGGCAAGACATTCAATCTCGCGAGAGTAAAAGCACGTCTATATTTCAGAATTGCTAGGTGATGCAGAAAGTGCGCCAGAGAGTCAAAATGGGTAGGTGGAAAATAGCCAGACCAGGGCAAAGCTTCCTACCGCCTCAAAGAGGAGAGTCTGCCAAGCAAGCCGAGCCTTGTCCCCTTGGAGTTAGGGGTCCCACCCTGACCCGAGCGCCTTACCTTGTTTGAGGCCATTTCGCTGACCGAATGCCTTGTCTGCAATGTCTCCAGCTGGTCCAAGCACCAGTCCAGCTCCTCCAAGGTCTCCACAGCCAGTTTTTGGGAAGCATCTTCTGCGGAGAGGGAAGAGGCACAATCCTGTCTGCACTGACTGGCAGCAGCTCTCGAGGGGACATGCCCAGCATGGAGACACTGCCACCAGGGGCTGAGCCTGCATTGCAGGGGGTTGGATTACCCTTGGGTGCCCCTGGATGAGACCTTCTAGATTCAAAGCAGCTGCTCCATCAGCACGGTCATTTCACCAGTCCAAATAAAGGGCTGGTTTAAACAGGAAGATAATTGGTCCACTTAGCTCAGTGTTGTCTACACGGGCAGGCAGCATCTCTCCAGGGTTTCAGGCAGGAGATTCCCATCTCCTACCCAGAGGGGCTCAGAACTGGTACCCAGAGGCATTTCCTGTCTCCAGCAGTGATCCAAGCCATGGTGTCCCCTTTTAAATCTCTCCAAGCAGCCATGTCTACATCTTGTGGGGAGCAAACCCCCTGCCTCGGTTGCAGAAGCTCTTCCTTTGGCCTGGGTGTTGTGTGTCTGTGCGTTTGTGGCTCCACACCGCCCGGCTCACGAGTTTCCTCAATGCCGGAGGCCGGGCAAAGGGTTGCAGTGGGGGGGGGGAATGCAGGCAGATAACAGGCGGTCAGGGTGGCACGGTGGAGAGAGAGAAGGAGGCAGGCCCGGAGGCAGGGGAAGAAGCGAAAAGCAGAGAGTTTTTGAATAATGAAAGAACTGACGTCAATCGGAGACTATAGCTGCAGAGGTGGCAATAGAAAAGAGAAAGAGAGAGAGGAAGAAAGCAGGAGAGGGAGGAAGGAAGGAAGGAACTTCCCGGATCGTAAGCAGGCTGCAGATGTTTTGTGCAGAGCAGGGAGGAGATGGGAAGGCCCCGGGAACCGGGAAATGACCCCCGTTCTGCCACGGACCCAGTGATTCTCCAAGATGCTTTGATTGACAGCCACCTCCCTCGGGCTCTGCATGTTTTAAAACACGCACGGCCCCAATTTAAGAGGACCACAGCCTGGTGGTTAGAGAGCCTGCTTTGGATGCAGAAGGTCCCGTGTTCGGTTCCTGCTGGCATCTCCTGATGGGGCTGGGAATATCTTTGCACCTGACGCCGAGCAAACGAGCTAAAATGTATAAATTGTGGGGTGTGATCCATGAGAGGCAGTCAAGCACAACATTGGACATGCAAGAAGATGTTTGGTCTAGCCAGTCAAAACTTCCTGTTCCTCCTGGCCTGGAGCACCCTTCCTTTTGCATGTGATCAAAGGTGGGCGTGACCTTACCTGTCCAGGTAACAAAAGGACGAGTCACGCAGCACCCCTCTCTCTTTTTGACTTCCTTCTTTGTTTGACCAGCTTTTAACTAGGACTGTTCTGCTACTTCTTAGAAGCACTGGGATTATCCCCCCATATGGGGCAGATCCACATGTACATCTTTGTAACTAAGTCTGCCTTCAGGAATCCAATGGTGAACTGATGTGAGTCAACTTCTTTCATTGACTTTGAATAAGATTGTGGTGGCTTTATTCTTTTAAGAGGGATTCAAGGGAACTTACCAGGAATGTACAATTTAATCTGAGACAGACTGAATTGTATAATAGTGAGAGGCTCACACGAGCCTGCAACCAGCTATCTGCTGTGCATGTAAGAAGGGGAATGTAACCCGGCTACATAAAGGAACTTGCTAGCGCAAGTTAGGAAGGATATTAACAAACAATATATCCTCTCCTGCCACCCAGAACATTCCCACATAAATCAGAATCAGGTACGTGTTGGAAATGCAAAGAAGCAGGAGGTACATTTTACCGTATGCGGTGGGCCTGCAGAGTAGCTAAGGGCTATTGGGAGATGATACATAAAGAGATGAAGATATATATATTTAAGAGGTCCTTTCCCAAAAGGAGGGATAACTAGATCAGATGTACCAAAGAGCCTAAGGGATGTGTTTCTGTTTGCGACTCTTTCAGCAAAAGTATTACCGGTATATGGCCCCAAATGGGAGGAATGGGAGGAGGCAGTACTCACGAAGGAAATTGATGGAATATGTAGAATTAGCAAGTTTAACTAGTAAAATCAAGGAACAAAAGGAGACAGCCTTCAAGGGGGATTTGAAAATGTTTGTAGATTATTTTTTATTAAAATATACAGCGGCGAAAGATAATTGTGAGAAAACCATGAAAGGGTGGGAGGGATGTTGAATTATTAAGTGAATGTATACCGGGAAAGGTTCAAATAATGTTATTTTATTTGTGGAAAAAATTACGAAAAAGGGGAATGTCCTTCTTTGCACAGTGCATGGCTAAACTGTGGAACTGGCTCCCCCAAGAGAATAACAGCTGTCAATCTAGGGGGTTTCAAAAGAGGATGAGGGAAATTCATGGAGTTCAGGTCCCACACTTAGGGGTCTGGCTATTCCTGGTTCCAAGAGATGGTGTGTTTAGTCGTCTGCTCACCCCACATTTTGCTTCCCTGCACCTAATTGCAACAAAATTCCTTGTAGGGTTTCTTAAAGGGGATTTCTGGTGCAAGGGCGACAGAACGCTCTCAGTTGTGCAAACCCACATTGCCCCGATGGGCACCTCCCCCCCCCAAAAAAAAATATTGATAGGGCCCAGATGGAACTCACCTGGCAGGTTGACTTTAGAAGTGGGCGGCAAGTTGGGAACTCCAGACGATCTCCTGTAAGAGACCGAGCATTTCTGAGCCCCCAGCGTCATATTTGGTGACAGAGGGGATCGTGATCAGGCCCCTGTCAGGGCCGGATTTAGGTTTGATGAGGCCCTCAGCTCCTGAAAGGAATGGGGCCCTTTCTATTTCCAGCTGTTGTTGGTCAACAAAAAATTGCCGTTGTTTTTGTGTGTTGAATATATGCTTCATGGTAATTTATGGACCTAATAGGTATCTAAAGCCATTTGCACATGCAGAATGTAGGCACCCTATATATAGAAAGGAGCAAACCAGGGATATCTAAGGGAGCAGGCTAGCAGGCGGGACCCATGACTTACATCATAGGAGCCTACACAACACAAAATACGGTTGCTGGATGTAGGTTTTATTTTGTTTTTTTACCTTACCGGTATATTTTGGAAATGTACATCCAGGTTTTATTTTCCTTTAAAAAAAAATTGGGGCCCCAAGAGAGTTGGGCCCTAAGCTAGAGCCTGTTGAGCTTATATATAAATCCGGCACTGCCTGTGCTCCCCACTAACCCCAAAAGTGTGGGATGTAACATAAGCAGTCAAATCCAACATTTCCTGTTTGCCTAGAGTGGACACAGACAGGGGGACGTTCCTCCAGCCAGGAGGACTTCCTGTCTCACCTGGTCTGGAGCATCCTCCGTCTGCGTGTGACCAGGCAGATGGGTGTGACCCTGGCAGCCCATCAAAGGGCCGGTCACACAGCCATCTTTCCTCTTCTTCTTCAATTTATTCCATCTTGATGTCTTTTGCTGTCTGCTGGCTCTCTGCCAGCAGCACACGGGCTTAATCCCCACATGGGATAAACCCCCTCTCTCTTCTCTAACTACAAGCTAGAGCCTGCCTTCAGGATCATACTGTGAACTGAATGTAAGTAAACTTCTTGTTCCTTTTAAGAGAAGAATGTGGTGTCTTTATTCTTTTAAAGAGGGAATTAAAGAGGAATTTACCAGGAACAATCCAATCTGGACAAGCCAGACTGGATTGCTTAACTCAAGAGATTCAAACGAATCTACCAGCTAGCTTCCTGCAATAAAGAGGGGAATGTGCTCTGCTACCAGCTCACTAGTGTGAGCGAGGAAGGATAGTATTTAATCCAAATATCCTTCTCCTGCTATCCACAACATTCCCACAAAAAGCAGCTCACTCACTTGCTGCCGAGGCGTTCCTGCAGGTGGGTCAAGAGGGCAAAGTTACTGCGCACCGTCCGCAGGCTGGCCAGGACCTGGAGGGGGTGGAAGGAAGTCCTTTCAGAATCAGTTGCATGCAAGGCTTGCTCCCCCTCATGCATGCCGGTGCAGCCGGCCATGGCTAATCCCTTTAACTGTTGCAAACCAAAAACCTGCAGGGCTCGTGTACCTTTAGTAATTGCACAGACTCCAAGGCTCGTGTAACTTTAGTAATTGCAAAAACCATTGGGGCTCGTGTACCTTTAATAATTACAAAAATCTGCAGGGCTCTTACACCTTCAGTAATTGCAAAAAAAAACACACCCAGGGTTCCCGTACCTTTAGTAATTCCTAGTCTTTCCTCCCGCTCTCAATCTCTCAAGCACAGACCCCAACCCCAAAGAGATTCCTACCTGTGCAAAAGGAGTGACAATCATGTCTTCTCCATGCCTGCAAGAGAAGAGGTAAAACCTGTTAATCCCAAGTAGGACAGACGAGGGCGCTGGTTCAGATTTAATTGCACTTTCTCTGCATTGTGGAAGAGTTTGCTTCCTAGGTAGGCTAGCAAATCCTCCTGGCATTTTCCAGATTAAAAGCAGATAAATGAGTTGCAGGACCTCAACAACCAGAGCTTGAGGCCTCCTGCCCTCCTGTTGGGCGTCACAGAAGGCGCTGAGCCCTTTCCCTGCATGCGGAAAGCGGGCCTGGGAAGAACACTCACAATTCAAATTCTGTAAAATTCTACGGGATTCAAATTGCAACGTGAAAGGACAAACAGAAATAAATGAAGCAACGCAGATACAATTAAAAACCGCAATGCATCTAGAGCGATGCATGGCAATTGCTACAAAAGACTTGCAAATTTGTTAAGTGGTCCACCAGCGGAATATTATTGTTATTATTCAGGGAAGTTTTTAATGATTGATGTTTCAATCTATTTTTAACCTTCAGTTGGAAGCCTCCCAGAGTGGCTGGGGAAATCCAGTCAGATGGGCAAGGTAGAAATAATAAATTATTATTATTAATAATAAATTATTATTGTTATTTTCAAGGGAACTGGAGATTCACTGCTTTGAGCGTTTTGCCACCAGTTTAAAAAGCCTGGGGTGAGTCTTACAGCTCAATACTGGGTTTTTTTTGGGGGGGGGGGGAGGACGACCCAGCAGAATTCAATTTCCACATGCCTCCCCCCCATCAAACCCCCTCTAAAAACACCAAGCCCCCCGGGCGCCTGCAGGCATTTTTCACCCCAGCCAGACTGACAACTACACATTCCCTCGCGGAAACCGCACTGCCAATACCCCCAGGGCGTTGCCTCCAAATGGCGCTCTGAGCATGCTCACATGTCGCTGGCGACCGAGGAGTTGCGGGACATGGCCTTGGGCGAGAGGTCGTAGTCGCTGTCTGAGCGGTAGAGGAAGGACTCTCGGCGCTGGCCGTGGGGTGTGGCCCCCTGCAGCACCAGCCCCAGGCCGGGGTGGGTCTGGGCATCCAGAGGGGTCCGTCCTGGGGAGAAGCCATTCTCAAGGTCAAAACTGGCGAGAGAAAGAGAGAAGAGAGGGGTGTCAGGTGCAAGAAACAACAGCCACCCCCTGCCATTTCCCATCACCGGGCATTTGGAGGTAGACTGCCTCTGACAGTGAAGGCTCCACTTATTCATTCTCCCACAATTTAGCAGGCACAACTCTTTTAATTTATTTCTCTGTTGTTCCATCTACATCCCAGGAGCTCCAGGCAGCACAGACACATCTCCCCATTTTCATGTTATATATACCGTATCTTTCCCACGTATAAGACTATCTTTTCTCCTAAATTTTCGAAGTTTAAAATAAGGGGTCGTCTTACTCAAGGATAGTGCATAGTGCATTTTCTTAATTTTGGGTTAAGAAAATTAGGGCTCGTCTTATACAGGGGATGTGTTATACACAGAAAAATACAGTATATATAATTTTCTGTTTTACAATTTAGAATACTCATTTAAACATCCTTAAAATGACTTCCCTTCTTCTCTTTCCATGGTTCGTTTTGCTTGCCATAAATCCCTGCCTATTTTACATAAACTAAACCATTCGGTATTCCATTATTGCATCCATCAAAACTTATTTACACTGTTGAATTTATCTTAATGCTGCCAGCGTCTTCAAATATACACAATATCCCCCATGTATTCAATAAACATTTTCCAATCTTCTTGTTCTCTTATTGTTCTACATGTTAAGTCTGCAAGATGCACATACTGTATTCTGTAGACTTCTTCTTCACTTGTTTTACATTTTTGGGCTAACAAAACACGGGCCGCAGTAGTGGCAGACATAAATAACCTTTTTTGACATCTGAATTATCCCCAACCAAAAGGACTCTGGTTCTCCCCAAATCGTCACAACCACCCTGCGAGGTTAAGGCAGGGAGTGGGAAACGGGCCTTGCCATTTATTTTATTTTCATTTGATTTGATTTTGCATTGTTGTTGTTTTTATTTCTGTTATTTTTGAAAATGAATAAAATGTTAACAAAAGAAGAAAATGAGCCTATGGCTTAATTTAATTCTTTCTTTTAAAAAGAAAAGGCATTACTTTTCCCGCATGAACACAAATGCCAGTTCCCGACTGCCGACAGCGAGGGCTATAAAACAGGCAGTTGGATTCCACATATTTTCTGTTGCTGCTGCGTACGTGAAAAAGCTCGTTCTCCCCCCAAAAAAGATGAAGTACGTAAGCCAGGATGGGGGGCAAAGCCTGCGGTTCTCCAGATGTTTCTCCCTCTGCTCCCGACTCCTGACCCAGGCAAAACAAATCACTTCCTAGGCTTTCATCTTGGGTATATACGTGTTTCTAGGGAAGAGAAGCTCTCGGGAGATGGCCCAGTTTCCACAAATTTAGGAACCGGCTCCTGTTCTCGTGCCGAGGACCTCACCCCCCCCCCAAGCTGGGGGCTGCCGCCTCTCGTCTTGTGGCAGGGAGTTCCGTAGGTTAACATGCCCACTGCATTTTCTCTGGATGACTCCGAGTTCTAGTTTAGGGAGAAGCAACAAACAAGGGTCACGGCAGCCCCCTTTTCGGGGACGCCAAACCCCAACTGCCCCCTCCCCGTCTGCCCACCCCCAAACCACCCCAGACTCTGCCTGCCTCTGATGTCTCCCTCCTGCCGCCAGCTGGCCTTGTGCCCATTTCCATGACGCCGTGAGAGAAAAAGTGTGCGCCCCACCAGGGACTTGGAAGAGAAGCGTGGAGGCAGTGAGCCAAGATCCACAGGTGTTATAGACATCAGTGGAATTGTAGAGTTGGAAGGGACACCCCAGCGATCATCCAGTCTGACCCCCCAGCAATGCGGGAATCTCAGCTACCACCTTCCATCCCAAACAGCTCTGACTGTCAGAAAGTTCTTCCTGATGTTGAGTCGGAATCTCCTTCCTTGTTGCCTGAAGCCCCGGGTTCGAGTCCTACCCCCCGGAACAGGAGAAAACAGACTCGGGTGCTTAGAAAGCAAATTTCAACCTGTTTTATCGTTTCAACTTTTGTATGTTCGAAAGTCCCTCAGAAATTTTTTCTTCGTTTTCAAAGATAGACTGGAAAAACCATTGAAAAAAAGCTTATTTCCCATAAGCAGAAAAGAGCAGAAACGTGCTAGAGAGGAGGAAATTAGATAAACCTAAAAACGCAATTGTGTGTCATTGAGGTTATAAACGTTGAAGCTGGGTGGCTGGGGAAGAAGTCACTAGTTTTGTCGAACTGGAATAGAACTGTTGAGCGGCTTTCAATATGGGAAAAGAAAATGTTATCATTTTAAAACAGAAGAGGAACAGCCTGAACTCCCTGTGTCCCATATCCAGCCGTGGTCCTGTGGACCTCCCCGCCACTGGATCCCTGAATAAAATCCGGAAAAGGGAAAGGAGAGCTGGCACCCACCTTATCCTGGCCAGGCCGTACCCAATACAGGAGTGTCTCCGTGGGAACGGCATCCTCGTCTTCCTCCAGGCACCGCTCCGGTTAACCCGCGGAGGAGCCACGCAGGGCACTCACAAGACCCCACCCCACCCTCTGCTGCCACCACCCTCCCAGCAACACCCATCTGACCGGGAACAAAGGGCCCCCTTTCAGCCGCTTTCCCCAGCTCACATCAGGCCCAGACGGGGCAGAGAATTGCATGATTGTCTCCCCAACACCCGTCTCGAAGTGGGTCGCGGTGTGGGGGGCGCCAGGCCAAGGGGTGGGCTCCTTCGACGGTGACCGCCGGGGCGTCCCCTCAACACCTGTGGGGTTTTATTTATTGCTGAAAGCAGCTTTGAACCGGCCTGGGGGGAAAACCGAGCAAATCGCTCTGTCTCCCCCCCCAAAAAAAAAAACACGCCGCTCCTTGTTTTCCTTCTGGTTCGCTTCTCCTCCTGGCACCCGAATGGGACACAAAAGCTTCATTGTGGGCCGGGATAATCTGGGAAGGGATGACCCGTGGAGGGGTCTTCCTTGTCCTCGGCCCCCTGTGACCTTTGGTGACCCAGAGGGCCATTTCGCCACTCGAAAGGAAGCTTTCGGGGCCGTGTGGTGACGGGCGGACCCCTCCCAGGGCAAAAAGGCACCTGTTCAGACTCTGCTCACTCCATCTGCACATCCCTCCAGCCAGGCAAGGACACATTTCCAGCCGGGAGAACTGTGGAACCCACTGCGAACGAGGAAGGACAAGGGAGGATTCAAACCCAGGCCACCCTGGTGCTCTTCGACACCACCCAACGCTGGAGGGGTTGGTAGAATATTTGCGAATGCCTTGCCAATACCAACAAGAGCCTCTAGCCAAATGCGGATCCCCAAACATCTCCACTTGGCCCTTGGGGACATTGGGGGGGGGGGCGCAAACACCTCTGCCTGGCTGAGCTCTCGCAACGGTAACCAGGATGGTGTAGA
Organism: Lacerta agilis; assembly: GCF_009819535.1. Classification (NCBI taxonomy): domain Eukaryota; kingdom Metazoa; phylum Chordata; class Lepidosauria; order Squamata; family Lacertidae; genus Lacerta; species Lacerta agilis. The sequence continues at coordinate 11,931,384 of NC_046329.1, forward strand.
AACCAGCTTCTTGTACATGAGGGTAAAATTCGCATTCGGCGCTCTGCCCCAGCTTGCGACCCCCAGGAGGCAAAGCGGCCCATTTGAGCAAATGCCATTGTGGGAAAAGATGAATGTCCTTTAACAATATAAAATGGAAACTCAATCAATATGATATTGAAAAATAAATGAAGAAAGAGAAAGGTCCCCCCACCCACTCCAAGGTGACCGAAGCACGGGGCCTTATTGTGGCGTCCCCTTACCAGAGCGGGTGCGCCACCGTGAAGCGCCGCTGCAGCCGCACGCCAGGGCTGGCCATCACCTTCCGGAAGAGGACGGGCGAGTTGTGGGGCGAGGGGGCCGGGGAGCCCCCAGGGGAGCCTTGCAGCATTGTTCCCGCCAACCGGCAAATTCAGACAACTTGGGCAATGGGGAGTGTTGGCAGCCGACTCAGATGCCCTCGGCGCTGTGCGAGACTCGAACCCAGGCCTCACCGAGGAAGAGTCCCCTCCACTCGGAAGCCCCTGGGGGATTGGTCTTCTTTCCGCAGAGTTTCCGCAGGGGGTGCTCCGTGAAGCCCAGATCCCGGACGCCGGAGGGCAGGGGAAGAAGGGGGTCCGCCATCCCGGCACGAAGGGAGGCCCCGAGTGCGAAGCACGCCTCTGCTCCGTCCCGTCCCAGGAATCCTTTTGCGGAGAGGCCAGCCCCCAGCTGGGAAGCTAAACAAATGCCTTGGCCGGGCTCCAAGTGCCGAGTGCAAGTGCCAAGATTCCCTCATCGCTGTCTCTGTTGGGACTGGAAAGGGGGGTGCAACCAGCCCGGCCTCTGAGCCCACCTCTGAATGGGGCAGGCTCCCAGAAAAATCAATTTTATTAAAAATATAGAAGCCCCCGTGTCCGGGTGACACAATCCGGCCTTGGCACCGGTGACAGTAAACACGGCAAGAAGCGGTGAGCCCAAGTTGGGCCAAGTCTGCCCCGTCATCGCAGTGCCCTTGGCGGGTCCGATTACGCTGGCGGTCAGGATCGCTCCAAAAAAAAAAAAAAAAGGAGGGAGAAAAACACACCCCCGTAAATGCAAACAGTTGCCGTGACCTTTTGCCGCTCTGCTTCTCCTCTTCCCAAATATTGTCATCCGCTGAGAGACTGGCGGTGGGAAAACACGAGCCCAACTTCCTGGTAGCTTTTGCCAGGCTGCGTTTTGGGGTTTCTTTTTTAAATAAGAAATGTGTTGGAAAGCGAAAAGAAACAGCTGGTGGCATTGCTGGATGTAGAACACAGAAGACAACTGGGTTGTAGTTAAAAAAAAAAAAAAGGATCATGGGTGTTAAAACCAGGAATGGAGGGGGGCAGTTAAACAACCCCCCCCCCAAAAAAAAATCCCAAGTCCCCACAACAGCCCTCTTTAGGGAAGTTTTTAATGACTGATGTTTTAATGTATTTTTAATCTTTTGTTGGAAGCCGCCGAGAGTGGCTGGGAAACCCAGCCAGAGGGGCGGGGTAGAAATTTATGACTAATATTACTACTACTACTACTACTACTACTACTATAAGTAGGGGAACAACAGACTTCCGCTGATGGGTTTCCTGAGGCCGTGTGTTCCCAAAGCCCATCCTCGCGAAGGCCGGAGGGTGTTATAGGAAGAAACTTCTCCTTCTCCCTTATGGGGTATCCAAGAGCCCCTATAGAGTCCATAAGTGGGTTCCCTGTCGGTAGGAGGAAACAACAGAAGCCTAGCAGACGACACAAAAGGAAAGAGGGATAAGGAGGGAAGAGGGAACCAAGTGAGCTCAGGCTCCCGACTCTTCCACTTGTAGTTTCTGCAACCTCCATATGTAATATCTGGTTATGCAATGTGAGAAACGTGAGGCTGGACCAGGCGGATCTTTCCTACGAGTTATTTAGGAAATAGAGGACAACTTTGCATGCTCTTGTTGTAAGAAAAAAACTCCCTTTCCCTTATTGGGGTATTCCAGAGCTAATTTTGGCTAATTCAACATATTCACACAATTTCTTTTGCCACTCTACCTTAGTTGGGAATCTGGTCTCGTTTCCAATACTCTACAATTAAGACTCTAGCCGCAGTTGTTGCATAAAGAAATACAGTACACTCTTGATCTTTTTAGGGATGTTTATTGTCATAATGCTGAGTAGAAAAGGTCTTTTTAGCGAATATTTCTCTGACTCTCCCGTTGTTTCCTTGCCGAGATGGGTGCTGTTCTGCTGTCACCCCACTGAGCCCCACCAGGGGGCAGCAGCGCAGCGTCCCCAAAATTGGTACAGAAGAAGATTGGCAAAATAAATTACTGTGAAGGACAAATTATTGCAAAAACAGGGCAATTGCTCAACGCATATTTTTTAAGCTTTGTGTACAGACTTTTACATTAGTATAACTTTTTTAATCTTATTAAAATCACTTGTAATATGATGAAGATTTCAAAATTGGATTGTTAAGTATGTAAGGTTTTATGGACATGCATAAACTAGTATATTATAATGGAACCAAGAGGGGGAGTGGAGGGAAGTCGACCCCCCAAAAAATTATGGTTTAATCTGTTGATGACATTTTTTCTTTTCTGTTTTCCCCCCTTTTGTTATTTTTGGAAAATCAATAAATTGTTATAAAAAAGGCAGGGGGACGACAAAATTGCCACCTGCATTTCCAAAATAAAAAGAGTGATAAACACAGAGACGCATGTGGGAGTCGACTGTTTAGGACCAAGGTGTATTTGGGGGCCCCCAATAAAATATTTGAGGGGGCAAGCCCCCCAAGTCGATGAGCATTGCCATTCAAATGGTGTGTGCACAGTGCCCCCCCCCCCGCTGCAGAATATTGAGCCTGGTTGAATTTGGGGGGTTCAGCCCCCTGCCTCCCCTAGACCGTCCGCCAAGGTCCCCCTTATGTATGAGCTCCCTCCCAGAAAAGCCGAGCGACACATCTGCTCTGCGGTGGAAATCAAATTAGCAGGCCAAGGAGAGCTGCACGACAGCCATCACCACCCCTTCTGGCCCTAATTGGGTTAGCCTCTTGCCTGTTAATGCTTGCCAAACGAAGGGATGATCGCTCACGCGGCCGATGCCCTGCAAAGTCCCAGAGGGGAATAGCAAGGACCCAGCTGAACCCCCAAATAAGAGGGAGGCAGTAAGCTGTGGAGATCGGTACCCCGGCTCTCGGTACTGCTAGATCCCTTGAAGGCAGGGAAGGTCTTGTGTCTGGAGGCGCTTGGAGGGTGGATGGCGGCTAACAGATTGAGGTTGAACCCTGACAAGACAGAAGAACTGTTTTTGGGGGATGGGGGGCGGGCGGATGTGGAGGACTCCCTGGTCCTGAATGGGGTAACTGTGCCCCTGAAGGACCAGATGCGCAGCCTGGGGGTCATTTTGGACTCCCAGCTGTCCATGGAGGTGCAGGTCAGTTCTGTGTCCAGGGCAGCTGTCTCCCAGCTCTATCTGGTTCGCAGGATGAGACCCTCCCTGCCCGCAGACTATCTGGCCAGAGAGGTGCATGCTCTAGTTATCACCCGCTTGGACTACTGCCATGCGCTCTCCGTGGGGCTACCTTTGAAGGTGACCCAGAAACTGCAACTAATCCAGAATGTGGCAGCTAGATTGGAGACTGGGAGCATGACAGATGACCATCCAACCTCTGCTTAAAAACCTCGGAGGAAGAAGAGACCACAACACCGTCAAACATCTCTTACGGTCAGAAGGTTCTCCCTGGAGTGCTGGTGGAGGCCTTTTTAAAAAAGGTGGTCCTGTTTTTCTGGGATGCTCCTCCCGGATTCCATATGTGCTCCCCCTAACCCACCCTGCAAGCTCCTCAAATCTCAAAAGCATTTTCCTCTCTGCAATGGACCTGCAAATCCAGGCGGTGAACCCCAAACTGCCTCGCTGGTTGCAAAACCTCCTGGGCTTTTTTGCAGAACATGGAAAGATCATTTCACCGGCCGGCCGGCTGAGCCCATAATAATTTTGCCTGTGCAAAAAAAGTGCGAGTCGATCAGCAGATCACAGCCAGAGGAAATTCAGCTATATTAAATTCTCCCTCCAGTTGGGGACAGAAGGGAGCCTCTGGCTCTGGCCTGGCACCCAAGGGAGACCCTACTCTGTACATCCGCCCGAGGCTCTGGGCGTCTTGTGCAATAACAGCTGCGGAAAAATAACTCTCTACCACACAGCGATAGATTTTGTAGCATGTAGGGAGGTGTGTGTGTGTGTGTGAGAGAGAGAGAGATACACACACACACTTTATGGAGGTAGAATTCTGTGTATGTACAAATTTATAATACAGCAGTACCTTGGTTCTCAAGCTTAATCCATTCCAGAAGTCCGTCCCAAAACCAAAGCATTCCAAAACCAAGGCACGCTTTCCCATAGAAAGTCATGCAAAACAGATTAATCTGTTCCAGACTTTCAAAAACAACCCCTAAAACAGCAACTTAACATGAATTTTACTATCTAATGAGACCATCAATCCACAAAATGAAAGCGATAAACAATGTACTGCAGTCACACAGTCAATCAATCAATCAGTAGCTGAACTGGGTTCCACATGTTCACAAGAACAAAACAAAAAAGAGCCGCAAAAACAAAAACGCAAAATAAATAGCAAAAACGGACAGACCTCAGCGTAACACTCAAATCGGAAGTGTGGAACTCAAATCGGAAGCGTAACACTCAAAATGGAGCATGTTCGGCTCCTGAAAAATGTTCACAAACTGGAACACTCACTTCTGGGTTTGCAGTGTTTGGGTTCCAAGTTGTTTGAGTACCAAGGCGTTTGAGAACCAAGGGAGCACTGAATTGTAGAGTTGCAAGGGACCCCCAAGCGTCATCCAGCCCAACCCCCTGGAATGCAGGCTGTCCCTTATGGGGGGGGGGTTGAACCTGCAACCTTGCCGTTGTCAGCGCCACGCTCCAACTAACTGAGCCATCCAGGCTGTGTTCCACCGTTGAATGGCAGTCTGCAAAAATGTTCTGGTCCTTGCAGAGAGAGGGGCGAGACGCTATGGGGGAAACTCTCCCCTCTCCCTCTGTGCATGCTCAGCAGGCTGAAAGAACAGGCGACCTTAGAATTCCTGCCCCAAACACCCCCTGGGACAAATAATGCAGAACTGATTGGTACCCTCTCCCCCACCCCCCCTGACTCTAAATCAAAGACTCCTCGAGCTGGAAGAAGAGGCAGGGGGCAGCCTCCTTCTCCGGAAAAGGCAATTTCCTAAGCCTGAGTTTCCCCTCTGCTAAAATTCGATCGGAAGGCAAGCAGCCAGATTCATATATCCTGGGCCATCATTATTACCAGGCAATAAACAGGTCTGGGTTAATAAAGCACAACAGCAGCCTTCAATCAGACAGCGGCTCCCTCCATTTCCATGCTCGCCGGGACCTGGGCTTTTAAAGGTAATTTTGCTCCTTTGCAGCTCGCAAACTGGGAGGCTTCCTCTCTCTCTCTCTCTCTCTCTCTCTTTCACCGCCGTTTCCAAGTTAAGAACCAAAAAAACAAAACAAGCTTCTGGGATTGAGGGGTTTCTGAGAAGCAGGTGTTATAGGAATTCTAAGGTCATATTCATAAATGTACAAGGCAAACACATACATAAGTATATCAACCATGTGTCTCAAATAGTACAGGAGAACAATCCTGAAGCCATTTTGACTCTCCCAAATGAACCTCAAATATTTCTCTGCAAGGAGGAAGGAGATGGGAAAAGCTTTCCAATTCTCTTTGGACTGTAGGGGTTTACACCTCCCTGTAAATACAGTCTGGCAAGTATCTGTTAAGCTGAGCAAACTACCAATATGTGTAAGAGATTCAGGAACTAAGTATTTACCACCTCAAAGGAATGGCCAGGCTGCCCAGAAAAGGCAATTGATAAGGCATCATCAGGTATCCTGGCAGACAGGAGAGAAGCAACACACTCCAATTTCTGCTGGGGACCACCTCTTTCTGTGATGTATGGATGATGTTTTGGAGGGGGTGGTCTTGAGCTACAGGGGAGGCAATTTCCAAAGTCTATATAAGAGCTTTCCGCACCATTGTTCTGGGTTCCTCCTCCATCCTGTGTGGGGTGAGCAGGGGACCCTGTTGCAACAGTTACAGGTGGGTAGCCGTGTTGGTGTGCCATAGTCGAAACAAAATAGAAAATTCTTTCTAGTAGCACCTTAGAGACCAACTGAGTTTGTTCTTGGTATGAGCTTTCGTGTGCAGGCACACTTCTTCAGATACACAGTTCAATAAAGATCAGGCTTACTAGCTGCTTTGCTTCTCAATATTCTCTGCTTGGCCTCTGTTATTTTCTCCTACCGACTCTTGGATGCCCCATAAGGGAAAAGGAGCAGTTTTTTTTTTTCTTATAACACAGGGGTGCTAGTTCTGAAGGTGCCCAGGATGGATTTGCCAAGGACTTCAAGACCCCTGGAACTGCAGGGTTGGCAGGGACCCCGAGGCTCATCTAGTCCAACCCGCTTGCAATGCAGGGGGAAGACTTCAGGGGGCAAGGGGAAGATGCCCGGGGCCTCGCTCAGCAGCAAAAGGAAGGAGGCTGCTGTCTACAGAACAGGAAGTGGGGTCAGCCTGAGGCATTGTAGCTCTGGGATGGGGGGTGGGAATCCAGGCAGTTTCCGAATGCTGCTGCTCCTGCCTGCATGACAGTTGCTAAGACTCCAAAGCGCATTGCTCAGGATTCAGCTCGGCGCAAGGAAGACGTTTTAATGGCGGCACTTGCAGAGTAGAGGCAAACAGGTCGGAAAGGGTGACTCACGCACAAACGTCTCACGCCCCTAAAAGCAGTCCTGCGCCATTATCCTTTCCAGCCTCCGTCACAGCCATTCCTCTCCCTTTGCCTGTCAGCAGCCACCCCTAATGGCCGCCAATTACAGGGCCTGCTGATTCTTCTTTAAAAATAAAGTATTGCCACCGGTTTGTTCCCAAGCAGAGAGAATTAAAAGCCAAGTGGTCCTCCTCCCTCACCAATCCACACAGACACGCAACACCAGCTCTCGCTTCCTGCTTCTCTGCAGGATCAAAGTTTCTGGCACTTAGAAAGGTAGGCTGCCCTGGGAGGTGGAGGCTTTGCGTCAGTCCATCAATAAAAAAATCGACACATTTCTGTACACTTGCACAGTCTTGATGCGATTGTGTGCCCGGGTTGCATTCCCAGGAAGTTTCTTTATACCAAATGAGACCACTGAGGCCACTGTCTGCACTGACTGGCAGCGGTTCTCTTGGCTTACAGACTTGATGTCATAGACTGGTAGGAGGCAGAGGGATGGTGGGGGGAACCGGCTAGTGAACCCCCAAGGGAAGAAGGTTCAGAGCTCGGGAAACGGGAGTGGATCACGGGAGAAGATTGGGAAGAAGATGGAACAGGGCTTCGTGAGCGGGGAGAGTTGGTGGCAGAGGGAAGTCCAGAATCAGAGGCAGGAGCTGAAGCAGGAGAAGAACGAGGCCAAGAGGCAGAGACCGAGGGTCTCTTTGTGGGAATGTTGTGGATAGCAGGAGAGGATATATTGATTACCAGTAAATATGTCCTCTCCTGCCACCCTGAACATTCCCACCAACCCCCGCTGACTTGTGGGATTTCTTGGGGAGAATCCGGAATGGAGTCCCTTGTCCGCCTCCTTCCGGCAGCTCCTGCAGCCAAGCCGGTGCCCAGCGTCTTGCTCTGCTTTCCTTTGGACCCCCTCAGCGAGACCAAGAGGCTTTGTTTATTCACCTGACAGCCCAGGACTTCCCTGCACACAGCCCAGACTGGTCACATCAGCGCTGCTATTGCAGCAGTTTGACCTCACCCGCGGAAGCACGCTCCATTGTCTCTCGAAACAGAGACAACTGCAGCAAAGCACCAGGTTGTTGTGCATTCGACGTCGGAGGTTGGGGAAAGGGTAAAAATAAGATTTTAGTGCTGGGACACACTGCATGGATCTCTTTATGGCGGCCAGGGGGTTGTCAGCGAAGCACCTCGTGCTGAGGAAGCAGCCGCCTCGAAGGGCCTTGGGGGGATGCCATTTAGGCACGACTCGGCTCGGCTGGCAGGCACATGAGTTTGTCATGAATCACCCGGAGAAACGCGTGGCATGACTCAAACGGTGCTCTCCTCACCCATGTCGGCATTTAGTGACCAGGCGCTGATTCAGAGGGAGCTAGCGGAAAACTCTGAGGAACAGGGAGACCCCCACGGCCGAAGCCTCCCAGGGAAAAGACCCAGTTTGGAAATGTGCTGCTCCCTTTCTTTCTTTCCTTTTTGATTATAAATGCTTTATTGAAATTAAAACAAACAAACATACAGAAGCATTATCTATAAAGGAAGTAAAATAAAACTTATTACATTACAATATGTTCGTCTTGGATCCCTAACGACTTCCCATCAGCCCACCATGCGTCTACCACTTAATCTATCTTGCATGCTGTTTGTTTCTGTTTTCTTTCGTTAATTTTCATCAATATTATATTTCTCATACTTATCCATCATACCACAGAAGTCATTCAAAGGCTGCCCCAGATGTCATGTTATTACAATAATCCATTAGATTTTTTTAACACATATCCCATTTCCTAATAAATGTCTGATCAGAGCAACCCCTCAATTTTTCTGTTAATTTAGACAACTCAGCGTACTCCAACAGTTTATTTTGCCACTCCAGCTTTGTCGGTGTTTTCTCTCCTTTCCAATTCATAGCGATTAGCATTCTTGCCGCTACCGTAGCATACGAGAATATTTCTCTCACATTTTTAGGAATATCTGGGCCTAATATCCCCAAAAGAAAAGCCTCCGGTTTCTTTACAAAGGATACCTTAATCGTTCTTTTGAGTTCATTATATATTACATCCCAAAATTCCTTTATTTTCTTGCCACATATGTAACACTGAATGTGCTGTCTCTTTTGACGGGAAATAGGGTTCAGTTGCGGGACGCGGGTGGCGCTGTGGGTTAAACCACTGAGCCTAGGGCTTGGTGATCAGAAGGTCGGCGGTTCGAATCCCCGCAATGACGGGGTGAGCTCCCGTTGCTCAGTCCCAGCTCCTGCCAACCTAGCAGTTTGAAAGCACGTCTAAGTGCAAGCAGATCAATGGGCACTGCTCCGGCGGGGAGGTAAACGGCATTTCCGTACGCTGCTCTGGTTCGGCAGAAGCAGCTTAGTCCTGCTGGCCACTTGACCCAGAAGCTGTATGCCGGCTCCCAGAGTCATCCATGACTGGACCCAATGGTCAGGGGTCCCTTTAGGGTTCAGTTGCAGGGCCCAGGGGCTGCATTTATTTCCATGCAACTTTCTGGGGCCCATGTGTGAATGGGGCCAGAGGCAAAAAAATAAAATAAAAATTGGGCAGAGCCAGGAATGCAAATTCTACCTTTGTACACGAGGCTGGTTTCCACCCGCCCTTGTCTCCAGCCTCCATGGAGGCAAGCAAGAAGCCAGCGACACATTTCCAAGCCTGGCAAAAAGTGCTCAGGGAGGGTTGCTGATATCAATATATCCTCTCCTACACAACATTCCCACATGGCGGCATCTGGCCAGCCACTGTGAGGACAGAATTCTGGGCTAGGTCAGCCAGGGTGGGATTGTTGTGGGAATCTGTTAAAAAAAAATAATCAACCCTCTTGACCCAGCAAGAGTTCCCCAACTAAGCTATAAAGGTAAAGGGACCCCTGACCGTTAGGTCCAGTCGCAAATGACTCTGGGACTGCGGCGCTCATCTCGCTTTATTGGCCGAGGGAGCCGGCGTCCAGCTTCCGGGTCATGTAGCCAGCATGACTAAGCCGCTTCTGGCGAACCAGAGCAGCGCACGGAAATGCCATTTACCTTCCCGCCGGAGCGGTACCTATTTATCCACTTGCACTTTGACGTGCTTTCGAACTGCTAGGTTGGCAGGAGCAGGGACCGAACAACGGGAGCTCACCCCGTCATTGCGGGGATTCGAACCGCCGACCTTCTGATCGGCAAGCCCTAGGCTCTGTGGTTTAACCCACAGCACCACCCACTAAGCCAGGGGTCAGCAAACTTTTTCAGCAGGGGGCCGGTCCACTGTCCCTCATACCTTGTGGGGGGCCGGACTATATTTTGAAAAAAATAATGAACGAATTCCTACGCCCCACAAATAACCCAGAGATGCATTTTAAATAAAAGGACACATTCTACTCATGTAAAAACACGCTGATTCCTGGACCGTCTGCGGGCTGGATTTAGAAGGCGATTGGGCCGCATCTGGCCCCCAGGCCTTAGTTTGGGGACCCCTGCACCAAGCTATATCTAGAGCTGAATCATCGCAAAGATTGGTCTGCGTATATCTTTTCAAAAAACACACGCACCCACTTCAAAAGAAACTAAAAACCCACAGCGGAATTACTAGCGAGTGAGTCATGGATTGACAATATAGGGGGAAGCCGCTTGCTTCGTAGGCAGAAGAAGGGAAAAAGAAAAAGGAATATGTATATTTTTATCGATTTTGCTCCAAGGCCAGTTCTCGAAGAGCGTTCTCATTCTCCTCCGACGCCTTCCAGGCTTCTCGGTGATGAAGGGCTTCAGAATTAAATTCTGCACCTGAGCCCCACAAATACGAGGCTTCGACTTCCACAGAAAAGAGTGGGTGGGTGGGGGGGGAACAGCCTTAAATTACACAAAAGCTCCCGGTCTCTCCCTGACAGCCTTATAGCCTCGATTTGCCGCTGCCCCTTCCACCGGGCCCAAAACCTTCTTCTGCCAGGCACAGAGAGGCGGAAACTCTCCTACAACCGGGGAAGATTCTGAGAGACAGGCGGCTGCACCCGCCACCATCTGCCGGGACCCCAAAGCAACCTCAATGAGGGCAGGTCTCCTGCCAAGCCATTGCAAGACGGCGCACATCTGTGGAAAGAAGAAGGTGTCCCCAACTAAAGAAGATTGGCAGGTTAAATTAATGGAATATGCTGAAATGGCAAAATTGACAACTAAGAGGAAGAGGCGACAACAAATTTAAAGAAGAATCCAAGACATTTATTGCATATATACAGAAGCAGTGCACACAGGTTAATACATTAGCAGGGTTTTAAAAATCACTTGCAATTTTGTGATGAACGGATAATAAGTAATTTAAATAGGTTTCAAGCCGAACAATGCGGTATATTGATAAATAAGGGAACCAAGGAAGGGACCAGAGGGAAGTCAATTTGTTTTGTTTTGTTTTTGTTTTGTTTTTGTATTTATTTTTTGTTATCTTTGGAAAATCAATGAATTGCTATAAAAAAGTTTGAAAAGGAAGGCGCACGCCTGAAGCCCTCGTCGGAGAACAGCTTCCACTAACGCTGGCTGGGGCTCAGAGGCGCAGCTTGTTGGTTATGATTCTTTTGCTGTCATCCCTGCGTTGCGGCGGGTCAGACTAGATGACTCTTGGGGGACCCCTTCCCACTCTGCACCTCTACGATTCCCAAATCCTGCACCAGCACTGGACTCAAGGAACAAAAGAGCAGAGGTTCATGGCCGCCTGGCAGCCCAGCCATTCCCTCTGATTTGTAGTCTGCGGATTCGAGAAGCAGAGGAGGAGGAGGAAATGGGTTTTTTCTGTCTGGCGGGGAGTTCGCAGGCAGGTCAGCGAGGAGCATCTCAAGAAACGTCGGCCCAGCTTTGAGAAAGCCTGCGCTTAATCACTAGACGGTGATGGAAGAATTGGATGGCACCAGAGGCTCTGGATTTCTAATAGCTAGAATTGTCTCTGCTAGATGAGGGTCCCTAGATGTCTGGGGCTGGGGAGATGCCTCTGGGCCCGACCCCTGGCATTCCAGACAGCTCTTCCATAAACACAGTCTTAACAATGAGTCCGTAAGTGACTGTGGAGGCCAATTCTGGATCCACACGTCCTTCTGCAGTGGGGACATAGGTTTCCAGGCAGGAGTTGATCCCGGTGTGGATTTGCCAAGCGTGCTTTCCTCTTGGCATGTTTCTCCCTTGCGTCCTGAGTTCGAGTGTCTTCAAAGCCCAGGACACCTTTGGTAAAGGCTGTTCTCCAACTGGAGCACTCACAGGCCAGTGTTTCCCAATTGTCGGTGTTTATACTACATTTCTAAAGATTTGCCTTGAGGGAGTCTTTGAACCTTTTTTTGTTGACCGCCAGCGTTACGCTTTTCCATTTTTAAGTTCGGAATAGAGTCGTTGCTTTGGAAGAGGATCATCAGGCATCCGTCCAACATGACCAGTCCAACAAAGTTGATGTTGCAGAATCATCGCTTTGACACTGGTGATCTTTGCTTCTTCCGGGAAACTGGCATCAGTTTGCCTGTCTTCCCAAGTGATGTGTACAATTTTTCGTACCCCCCCCCACTCACCAGAGTTACTCACCCACTCTCTCCCCCCGCTGACACCCAAAGGTGCTCAAATGCCTTCTTTCTCTCTCTCTCTCTCTCTCTCTCTCTCTCTGGCAGGGCAAACTGACCGCAGAGGAACTAGGTGCCATCAAAACAAGGACAACTCACAAATCCTTTCTGGTAGCCATCAATTCAGCAAAGTCATGTTGTTGGTTTTTTTAAAAAAATTCATTCTTTATTAACAGCCTCAAAACTTGGAATCGAAAGCCATCACGTTCAGACTTTCGGAGTGTTGTTGGTCTTGTTGACAGTGTGCCTTTCTTTTTTTAATTCCCCTGGTGAGAACAGCAGACGTGACATAAAAAAATGATGATAGATAAAGAGGATAGAGAGAAGTTTTCTCTCCCTCTCTCAGAAGCCTGGAACATAGGGACTTCCGACAAAGCGGAGTGTTGATTCAAGACAGATAAAAGACAAGACTTCTTTATGCGGCACAGAGTTAATTTATGGTGCTGAGATACCCACGAAACAGACATTGCCCTCAGTTCCAGTCACTACACAGAGGCTACTGAAGGTTCAAACTGCTGCAGAAGATAAGGCTTCAGTAATACAGGTCAAGACGCTGCTATATACTTACAGCTTGCAAGCTTTGCAGATATAGATATAGATACAGATATATATGCAAGTAGAAAGGGTTTTTGTTGCTCCAGCAATTCAGGACTCCAACTCACAGACAGAACTCGTGGACTGAGCCACAGGGAGATGTGGGTCCAGCCAGGAGGACTTCCTGTCACACCTGGTCTGGAGCATCCTCCCTCTGCCTGTGACCAGGTACATGGGTGTGACCCTGGCAGCCCATCAAAGGGCCAGTCACACAGCCACCTTTCCCCTTCTTCTTCAATTTATTCCATCTCGATGCCTTTTGCTGTCTGCTGGCTCTCCACCAGCAGCACATGGGCTCAATCCCCACATGGGATAAACCCCCTCTCTCTTCTGTAACTACAAGCTATAGCCTGCCTTCAGGATCATACTGTGAACTGAATGTAAGTAAACTTCTTGTTCCTTTTAAGAGAAGACTTTTGTCTCTTTATTCTTTTTAAAAGGGATTAAAGGGGAATTTACCAGGATCAATCCAATCTGGACAAGCAAAACTGGAGTGCTTAACTCAAGAGATTCAAACGAATCTACCAGCTAGCTTCCTGCAATAAAGAGGGGAATGTACTCTGCTACTGACTCACTAGTGAGGAAGGATAATATTTAATCAATATATCCTCTCCTATCCACAACATTCCCACAACCCCCAGTCTCTGTCCACGCCTCTCAGCAAGGGGGAAGAAATTCTCTTGCATTGCCAATGGCCCTCAGTGACCCTGTATTGTTTCTTAAACGGCCCTGGTTTAGTTCAGGTGGTTTGGCCTAGGCAAAATTCCTCTGCAGCTGGTCATCCCAAATTATCCAAATCCTATGCAATTTATTAATTTCTAGGGTTTAGGCCCCCCCAAAATAATTTATAACAGCACAAAGCTCTTCGTTGAAGTCTGTTTGCCATTGTTTGACGCCGCCATTCTCACCGCCTCGAGAACCTGCCCCATTCAACTCTTTTCAAAGTGAGCCTTCATTTCCCCTCTGCGAATATATTCAGCGCTAAGCTAGTTGCAAGGTTTGTCGTTGTCGTCGGGGTTTCAGATGGCAGGTGGCACCCTGTTCCGAGACAAAAATCGCTCTGCTGCGATGGTGCACGAGTGTACATGTGACACACACAAACACAAACACACAAACCTCTCGCTCTTCTCCTCCCCATCAATCATCTCAGACCTTGGTATTAAAAATAGATGGGTTTCGGTTTGGGAAGGGACTCAGAGGCTGCCATAGAGACCATCTGCTCTGTACTCTGCAGTTTGGCAAAGGATGGATCCGTCAACCAGCCTTTTGGGGATGTTGCGCTTTAGGGCAAAGAAAGTCCCAGGGCTTTCAGGACATCGCAGAATCCCATTGAGCATGCTGCCCCTCTGTCTTTCCCCGGGGAGTTCCTGTTCCACAGGTTGATGGTGCCAGCACCAGACAGCATATTCTTCTTCTTCTTCTTCTTCCTTGGTGATCCCTCATAGCCAAGTAAGATTGTCTTCCATAAACACGGTTTCAACAATGAGTCCGTAAGTGACTGTGGAGGCCGATTCTGGACCCACACGTCCTTCCACAGTGGGGACATAGGTTTCCGGGGGGGAGTTGATCCCAGTGAGGGTTTGCCAAGTATGCCTTCCTCTTAGCATGTTTCTCCCTTGAGTCCTGAGTTCGAGTGTCTTCAAAGCCCATTACACCTTTGGGAAAGGCTGTTCTCCAACTGGAGCACTCACAGGCCAGTGTTTCCCAGTTGTCAGTGTTTATACTACATTTTTTGATTTGCCTTGAGAGAGTCCTTATACCTCTTTTGTTGACCACCAACATTACGCTTTCCATTCTTAAGTTCGGAATTCCCTTTCTGTGTGTGTCCCCCTGACACCTGATCCTCAGTGGTAGACTGCCCTGCACAGGGAAGGCTCCACCGAGCTCAGCTTTAATCCACACGGGAGGGGGGGGGGAGACATAGGCCGAAAGAGAGGTTTTCGAATGAAAGAAAGAAAGAATTCAACCAGCATGCTAGTCCCCGCTCTGTCCCGAGTGCCACAGGGCAAACTCTTTCCAAAATGGCATTTGGGGAAAAACGCCCACATGCTGGGGCCTCTCGGTCCAGGGCGGAAGGTTTTATTCCCAGAAATAAAACGCAGAATGTGCTGCCATCTGTGGCATCGCCGGCACCAAAAGGAGACTTTGGGTGGGGTGAGGGGACTTGGCCTTCTGGGTACGCAGCGAGGAAGCACCCAGATAAGAGCAGCTGCAAGTCAAGGTTCAACAGAAGCGCCTTGAGGACCAGTTTCTTGGCAGGCAAATGACGCCAGCGGCACAGATGGCAGCGAACAGGAGGAGGAACATGGCAATAGCATGGAAAAATAGCGGCGGGGCAGATTGATCGGCAAACAGACCAATTCTCTGCATGAGGCCTTCGCCCTGACAAAGCAGCTCGCGATACCCAGACGCCTGCACCCATCACCCCCCCCCAAGGGACACACTTTCTGCCTCACTTTAAGAGGACGACAGCGACATGCTGCCTTAGCAGAGCAGGCAGCTGCAATGTTCCCTTAACTGTGGAGAGAGAGAGAGAGAGAGAGAGAGAGAGAGAGTGCACAGAGCAGGTAGACTGCCCCTGCCTCTGGAGGCTTTGTTTTTCTAATGCTACTGAATGAAGGCTCTGGTTGAAATGGAGGTATGAGAAGCTGCCTTTTTTGAGTCATATAAATGCAGGCATTTCTGAACCATCTCCTGTTTCTCCTATTTTCCCCCGTCCCTGCACAAATAGTTCCATCTGGCAAAAGAAGACGAGGGAGAGAGAGAGAGAGAGGGAGAGAGAAAGAGAGAGAGAGAGGATGGCTTTGTTCTCTTCCGCACAAAAGCCGCTGCAGAAACCAACCTCATTATTCTCTTTTACTTTCTCCCTCTCAGTCGGATTGGAACATCCAGGCTGGCAAATTGCACCTGGAGGACTTCGAGGAAATGAGCGGAAAGAGAATAAAAGAAGGGCAGCTCATCTCGGCCTTCCCAGGCCCTCCCTTCGGGGCACGGAGGCGGCAAAGTCACAGGGAGGGGTGTGTGTGTGTTCGCAGAAGCATGCTCTGTGGGTAGAGCACTTCATTTGCACGCAAAAGGTCCCCAGGTTCAATCCTTGGTGTCTCCAGGCAGGGCTAGGAAAAGACTCCCTGCCTGAAAAGAGCTGCTGCCAGTCAGAGTAGACAACACTGAGCTAGATGAACAGATGATCTGACCTTCCGATGATCCTAACTCTCAGTCACCCCAACATAGTCGCTGGTCAGGGGCAAAGAGATGCAGCTCCATGAATTTGCCTTATATTGTTGTGTTTCTATCCCACCTTTTCCTCCAAGGAGCCCAGGGCAGTGTACATGGTTCTCCTCCCATGCCTCATTTTTTTTTATAAAAAAAACCCAAAACAAAACATTGGTTTTTACACAAATAGAAGAACCATTAAACACTTATCCAGCAATACATCTAACGGTGTTGGTTTTATCCTCTGACTCTAGACATCTCCCACGCCTCATTTAATCCCCACAACCCCCCCTGCAAGGAAGGCTAGGCTGAGAGGCAGTAGCTGTCGCATGGAGGGGGGAACTATTCTGCACCATGAGGACTAGAATCTTGCTTTATCATTAGAGGAGCGCCATAGCGGCCGCCCGGTTACTCTAAAATAAACTGCTTAGAGGAGGAAGGATGAAACGGGGACCAGCGAATCTCCTTTATTGAAGATGCCCATTTGGGTCAGATATCCATGGAGAGGGGTTTGCCCGGCGACAGAGACCACCCCGCATCCTGGCCAGGCGTCCCCCTGGTCCACTCCCTTACCGCACCCACCACAAAGACACTTCTCAGACACCTGCTTCTCAGACACTCTGCTGACCACGCCCCGCACCTCCCGGTCTCTCCAAAAACAGGATGGACTCGGAGCCCTAAAATCTCCATCCCAGCCCCTACCTCCCCTCACTGGACCTGCGCAGAGGGTCGCCAACCAAAAAACCACCACCCGGGAAAAAACCCCAAACACACAGCGCGTTTTAGCCGAGGCGGAGCGTCACACCGCCCTCAACTCTTAATTGATTCATGTTTTGGGGGGGGCTCTCCCCAAGCCTAAATCCAGGGCGCGCACGCAGAGACCCTCTCCAAAGGCGGGATGCACGCAGCTCCGAAGCTTCTACAGTGCGAGGATCCCCCACAAAGAAACACACCAAGTGTAGCCCCCCCCCATTCCCTACTCAGCGCAAAGGGCAGCTTCAGAATGGAGAGGCGACACGTCCGTGGAGCACCAGCGCGCGCACAGGTTCTTAGAGGGGCCTCACGCCTCGCCTCGGGTGAAGGAGACGGACCCCCCCCTCCAAAATAAGCAGCCACGTTTCTCTCCCCCGCCCCTCGCAGGTCGCCCAGCCACCCCGAAGAGCCGTCATCCAAAGAGCTTCAGGGCGCACAGGAAGCTCCTTCGCCAAAACCTCTCCAAATTCAGGATGCGCTCTGCTGGCCTGTTGCTGCGCCCTGCCCCTCCACAAGGTACTTCCCGAAAATTAGAAGTCCTCTCTCGCCCCTCCAGACCCACCCCAGAGCGCCCCCTCTCCGCGAAAGCTTCACGATCCACCCCGACAGCGCATCTTTGGAACCTCAGAGGATACGGAGGTCTTTCCCGGAGAGGGGAAAGAAAATGGATCGTTACGCACGCGGCTTCTGCGCCTTCCTCCAACATAAAACAGCGCAGGGGCCTCGTGGCCAAATTAACACCCATCACGCCAACATCCCCTTCCCCCAGGTGTGGTTGCTCAGCAGTCCTGCTGGAAGGCGCGCATCCACTGCAAGGGGCTGGACTAGATGCCTCTCTGGGTCCCTTCCAGCTCTACAATTCGGTCTCCTCGGAAGAGACGGGTCTCTCCGAAGTAAGACGCGCGGTGCTCGTGCGCCCTGCTAAACAGCCGAGCTAAGGAAGGGTTTCCTTGAGCATCACCCCCCCCCCCGCGCCCCCCCCCCAGCCAGCCTCGAAGGCGCGCCCGGGAGAGGAGGCTCCGTCGGAGGACGCGCGCTCTTACCGGCGGTGGAGCGACGAAGGCCAGGACATCCTGGGGTTCTGGAGGGCCGGCCGGAGGGAGGCGCGGGCCTGGCGGTCCCGCTCGGTGTCGGAGTGGAAGCGCTGCTTGATGCGGATGTGCGTGCGTGGCTGGCGCCACAGGTGCTTGGGCGGCTTGGCGAGCCCGGCGCCTTGGCGGCTCAGCTCCAGGGCGAGCCGGGAAGAGCTGTCCGCCATGGCGCGGTGCTGAAGCCGAGGGCCGGAGCCAACCGGGCAAAGGCGCAGAGACGGGAGAGGGAAAGAGCTGGAGGCGGCAAACTTTCTCCAGGCAGCCCGGCTTCTCCCCGTGCGCTCCAGACGCCGCCTCCGCCTTGCCGGCCCGCGCTCTCCGTTATATAGAGCCGGCGCTGACAGCGCGCTCCGGGCGAGATTTATTTGGAGCTCATTAGCCGGGCGAGGGAGGGAGGGAGCCGCGCTGCTGACAGCCCTCTGCTCTCCTCCCCGCCCCACCTCCCGCCACCCCAAAAAGAGGCTCACACAGTGGTCAGACCAGAGGCGGCGGTGAGGGGCGCCCTCTCTGTCCGGGAAAGGAGACAGAATGCTCAGGCCGGAGGCGACGAGAATGGGCGCGCTCTGTACATGTTTGTTTCCCAGGAGCCTCTTCTTTTATTCAGGAACATAGAATAATAGAATCGTAGAGCTGGAAGGGACCCTGAGGGACATCTAGACCAACCCCCCCCCCGCAATGCAGGAATTACACGCTGCAACCCTGAGGAATCCGAAGTCAAACCCGGCTCCTCAGAAGCAACCTTAGGGCAGCCCCCGTGCTCTGAACCCCCTAAGTGGGTTACCAAGCGGACCCCTATGCCTGGTGTTAAACAGAACCCAGGAGTCCTGCCTGCTTTTCGTGTGTGGGTTGCCAAAGGGGTTGGGCGGATGCAAGGAATGGCGCCAGCTACTTCTGGGGTGCCTCTCCTCCCACTGCAGGGTGCAGGTTGTGATGGGTGTTAGCGGGGTGTCATAGAGTGGCTAGCGAGACTGTGCTGTGGAGTGATTAGAGTGTTGGATTCAGACCTGGGAGACTCCCAACTCTACAATTCCATGGTGCCCCCTCTGCCTGTCCTGGGCAAGGGGCGGCAAGAGTGCCAGCCTTGCTGCTCACCCGTTTCCCTTTTTTTGGGGAGCCCCTGCTGCTGCCCGCTGAGTCACCCTCAACTGCACCACAAGCCCGTTCTCATTTAAACTGCCACCAAGAAATGCCAGACAAATGCAGACATGGCTGGTTTATTCCTTTGGGAGCTGTCCCCGTCCAAACTGGGGGAGAAATAAATGTTCAGATGCACACAAACACCCCTAAACTATTTTTGCAACCAGCAGAAATGAAAAAGCAGCGATCAAAACGCCCTCAAGCGGCTCCTTCCCTTTGACGGATGGCGCATAAAGAGGAGGTGGGGGAGACGCTGTAAAAACACCAACAGAAACTACCTTGATGCTGAGCCAGGCCTTTGGCCCATCAAGCTCAATGATGCCTTCACAGACTGGCAGCAGCTCTCCAAGGTGTGTGAGAGAGGAGTCCTTTTTCCCGGCCATCTAGGATTGAACCATGCAGGATTGAACCTTGGCTATGTTCCTTCCCCTAAGGGCAAGATTCTAGTCCTCAGTGTTCTGATTTTAATAGGGAACCTTTTCATACAGAATCAGACTTAGCTCAGCACTGGCTACACTGACTGGAAGCAGCAGCTCTCCAGAGTTTCAGGCGGTGGGGGGGGGGGAGGTTCTGTCCCAGCCCTACCCGGAGATGCTGCCACAAATTGAACTTGCAACCAGGCAGGAAACTTTCTACACAAGCACGTCTTTAAACCAGAATTGAAATTTAATCTGCCCGAAACGATTGCCCACCCCCCCTCCTTCCACAGAAGCCGGTTTTGTGCCTTGCAGTGGAAAAGCAAAGGAAATTCAATCAATCAGCCAGTCAATTTCTGCAACAGCTTAATTATTACCAAGACGAGCAATAAAGTGGTTTGACTGCTCCAATTCTTCCTCCTGCCTCTGGTGGATCATGCGGGGAAGGGGGACTCGCAGGCAGAAATGTTGCCGTCCAAATCACTTTTATCACCAAGGCAAACGGGGGGGGGGGTCTAGATTTCTGCCTGCTACAGGGGAAAAATTGCCAATCTTCCTCATCTTTTCTTTCCTCTCCTCCACAAGAGGTAAACAGAGCTGCAGGGCTTGTGAACCGCAGGCTGTTGGGAGAGGCCAGATGTGCCCCCCCCCCGGCTTGCTATCTGGCCCTCAAGGGACTCTCCTCACCACACACACCCTCTCCACCCCAGGGGATGCTGGCTGTACGAGTTCAATCTCGGCACGGAATGCAGACACTACCCAAAAAGAGAATGGCGAGAGGCTGTTCTTAGCTCCTAACTTCTCAGAGGAGGGCACTCTGTGCAGGCTCAGAGGCCACCAAAAACTATGCAGATTTGACAGCCCACGACATGCCCCGCTCTCTTCCTGGGTCTTTCCTTCTCAACACCATTCTCAACTCTACCTCTTACCTCATAACGCTGGTGCCTTCGGTGCTGGCCGGGGCGGCCTCCTCGATGGTGAAAACAACTCTGCCGTGATCTGGCTCCGGGACACGGCTGAGGTCTCCGCCTGCCACATGCCGGGAGATGAGGGGCGGAAGCAACAGCGTCCCTGAGAAACGGCGCTTGACGGCGTTCCCTGGGAGAGCTCCAACACCAGGCCCCAAGTCCAGCTGTTCTCGGGATCTCTGGGGGGGGAGAGAGAGAAAAGAGAGGGGGGAGTCAGCAGGATGCTCGGACCATTGGGGAGGCGCCCTTTCCTTGCCCGGCTGCCATGTTGCCCGTCTTTCTAAAATAAAGAGAACTCCCAGGTTCAGAGGCAGTCTATCTGTGAACACCAGCTATGAAGGGACGAACCACAAGGGAACGCTGTTGCTTGTGTGCCCCCTGCTATCAAAAACAAGAAGCTGAGTTGGAACAACACACTACAGCTCTGAATAAAAGGCATAAGAGACTAAATAAAATAAAGTAAGATTCTAGTCCTCAACTAAGTGCTGGATTAAATAGGCTACTGGCCATGACGGTTGAAGGCAGCAATGTTCCTGAAAGCCAGTTTCTGGAAGCCACAAGCGGGGAGAGGGCTGCTCTTGTGCTCAGGTCCTGCTTGCGGGTTTCTCCAGAGGGGCATCTGGTTGGCCACTGTGGGAACAGGATGCTGGGCTAGACTGACCATTGGCCTGGTCCACCTGAGGCGCGGGACATTCACAGGGAAACCAAAATGCTTGTTTACAAAGCTATTGTACTACCAACCTTACTGTCTGCTTGTGAAACATGGACCGCTTATAAACACCATCTCCAACACCTTGAAAGATTCCATCAACCGTTTCTCCGAAAAATTTTACACATCACTTGGGAAGACAGGTGAACTAATGCCAGTGTACTGGAAGAAGCAAAGATCACCAGTGTCGAAGCAACATCAACTTCGTTGGACTAGCCATGTTGTGCAGATCCCTGATTCTCGTCTTCCAAAGCAGCTACTCTATTCCGAACTTAAAAATGGAAAGCGTAATTCTGGTGGTCAACAAAAGAGGTTTAAAGACTATCTCAAGTCAAATCTAAAAAAATGTAGTATAAACACTGACAACTTGGAAACACTGGCCTGCGAGTGTTCCAGCCTTTCCCAAAGGTGTAATGGACTTTGAAGACACTCGAACTCAGGACGCAAGGGAGAAACGTGCCAATAGGAAGCCACACTTGGCAAACCTTCACTGGGATCAACTCCCCCCCCCCCCCGGAAACCTATGTCCCCACTGTGGAAGGATGTGTGGGTCCAGAATTGGCCTCCACAGTCACTTATGGACTCATTGTTAAAACTGTGTTTATGGAAGACAATCTTACTCGGCTACGAGGGATAGAAAAAGAAGAAGGTGGTCCACCTGGACTCTTCAGGTGTCCTTATGATTACAGGATCACTGTATCCCTGAAAAGACTTTTGGAGGATGACTCTTAGGGAGGGAGGGAGGGAGACGGTGGGTGGGCTGATTGAAGAGGCGCAGAGTTCGATCCATCTCCTAGCTCCATCTATGGACAGCATCCATCAACTGCAAGCGTTAGCCTCCAGCAAAGGCTTAAAAAATTCATCCCCTCGCCTCCATTCTTATTGCTTCCATAGTGATATTGCTCCGAAGAAAAAGCAAGCCATTTTAGAAAAAGGAAAGGAAGGGGGAATGAAAGCAGCTGCTTTGGCAATAAGGTCTGGCTGTTCCTCTGAAGACGAAGCAAGGTGTCAGTCCTCATGATGCCAAATAAAACAGGAAGGGAAGAAGGTGCCCAACAGACAGCCTGGGCAGCTCAGTTGGTTAGAGCATGCTGATAAAGCCAAGGTTGCAGGTTCAGTCCCCGTTTGGGGCGGCTCCATGTTCCCGTGTTGCAGAGGGTTGGACTAGATGACCCACAGGGTCCCTTTCCAACTTTACAGTTCTAAGATTCCATGATTTGGCTCCTCTAGCTTAGTGTGACAGCAGCAATCCAGGGTTGGGGGACTGGAGATACCTGGGAGCTTCATCTACATGCAAAGCTCTGGACTTCCCCTTCAAAAGAAAACAAGCTCCTAGTCCTTGTGGTTCTTGGTGCTTAGTGCTTAGTCCGGGGGTCAGCAACCTTTTCCAGCTGTGGGCCAGTCCACTATCCCTCAGACCAAGTGGTGGGCCGGACTATATTTTGGAAAAAATAATGGACAAACTCCTATGCCCCACAAATAACCCAGAGATGTATTTTAAATAAAAGTACACATTCTACTCATGTAAAAACACACTGATTCCTGGACCATCCATGGGCTGGATTGAGAAGGTGCTTGGGCTGAATCCGGCCCCTGGGCCTTAGGTTGCCTACCCCTGCTATAGTATAGGGTAATTTATGGACCTAATAGGTATCTATAGCCACTTGCACATCACAAATAGGAGCCTACACAATGCAAAACACTGTTGCTGTATGTAGCTTTTATTTTATTGGTTTTTTAACATATTTTGGAAATGTTCATCCAGTAGTCTTTTTCCGTTAACTTTTTTGGGGCCCCCAAGAGAGTGGGGCCCTACACTAGAGCTTGTTTAGCTTATACGTAAATCCAGCACTGACTCCAACCCAGCCCCCTGTTTGAGATTGGGTATTCAGAGGTAGGCTGCCTCCGAAACTGGAGGCTGGCAGCGTGGCAGCGAGACGCCTTGTGTACAGTAAGACAGAAAGGGAAATGAAAATACGCGCTACCAGGCCCAGTGCCCGTGTCTTGGCTGCTTTGCCCATGAGGGTGGAACAGGTGCAAATATTGGCCAAAAAAGAGTGGGGCCCTACACTAGAGCTTGTTTAGCTTATACGTAAATCCTGCACTGTTCCGCCCCCCGCCCCCCCCCCCCGGGTTTGCCCTTGACAGTTTGCTGGCTAGAACGGGAAAATCCCCCTCCGCAACTGGGAAAAGGCTCAGCTAAGGTGCAAACACACACAGAGGGAGCACCTACTTTTCTGATTCCTTGCCAACAAGCTGCTTTCTCTCTCTCTCTCTCTCTCTAAAGGTTGCCCTGGGGTGCCAATTAGCGCCACAGGAGGGTTAATTGCCACTTACAGCACGCAGGGCCTCTCTCTCTCTCACGGCTGGGCTGCCAATCATTTCCGCCTGAGAGCACCCGCCAGACCTGGCCTCCAAGAAGGGAGCTGGAGGAAGCAGGTTGCAGGTTCAAATCCCCCTCCCCAAAATCTGGGTACACGTTAAGAGATTTGGGCCAAGCGTCAGCCCGGGGAACAGGAGACATTTTGTTTAACTGCTGCGTCTTTATTTTAGGTGTTTATTCCCCACTTTTCAAGCTCACTTTCCCCAGCAGCTTGGCTGTTTTGCAGAACCGTCGGGCTGGAAGGGACCCCCAGGGGCCATCTAGTCCAACTCCCCCCCCCCCACAATGCAGGAGAGTCCCTGACAGGTGGCCATCTGACCTCTGCTAGATAACCTCCAGTGAAGGAGAGTGTCTGCACCCTTGAGGGAGTCTGTCCCACTGTCAGACTATTATTATAATTATTATAATATATCGCTAAAGGCCTGTACGGTCTCTAGGCCAGTGAAGCATAACGGGAGGGGGGGGAACCAGTTATACTGTATAAAGTAAAATTAAAGGCAAATCCCAAACAGGAGAACATTTAAAACCAGCAGAGAGAACAGAGATCCATCAGGATGTCTTTTTTAAAAAAAGAGCTTTGCAAAGCCTTCCTAATAATAATAATAATAATAATAATAATAATAATAATAATAATAATAAAAAATTTATTTTTATACCCCACCCATCTGGCTGGGTTTCCCCAGCCACTCTGGGCAGCTCCCAACAGAATATTTAAAAGCAGAAGAAAACCTCAAACATAAAAAACTTCCCTAAACAGGGCTGCCTTCAGATGTCTTCAAAAAGTCAGACAGTTGTTTATCTTCTTGACATCTGAAGGGAGGGCGCCACCACCGAGAAGGCCCTCTGCCTGGTTCCCTGTAACCTCACTTCTCGCATTAAGGGAACCGGTGTCTGGGGTGGAGACGCTCCTTCAGGTCTACTGGGCTGTTTAGAGCTTTAAAGATCAGCACCAACCCTTTGAATTGTGTATTCAAAAAAAGCACATTTGGACCGGGAGGTGGGCATCATCGCCTGCTTGGCAACGCATGAGCAGAATTGGCGAGCCAAGGATCTTCCAGCCCTGGTGGGCACTGCAGCCGGCACGCTAAGAGGCCAAGAAGGAGGGGGAATTCCTGCTTGTTTTCTGAACCGGTCCTCTGCCGCTAACTGACAAAAAGCCCAGGAAGCGTGACCCGTTGCCAAGGAACCCGGAGAGAAGGGGCACCCATCGCCTGGCACCCGGAGGACAAGCCAGGGCCTGCCTGCCGTGACTGAAAGGATTTGCGGAGCCTTTTCTTCTCCCAAAGGTTTAGGTTTAGGGTCAGAGTTTCCCTTCTCCCAGATGGGCTCCTTTCCTGGCGGGACGAGCCCCACCTGCCTCTCGCTTCCCCTCATGGAACAGGCGGAAATCGCCTTCTTGACCGCTGGACTCCTGCCATGCGCTCTCCGTGGGGCTCCCTTTGAAGGTGACCCGGAAACTGCAACTAATCCAGAATGCGGCAGCTAGACTGCGGACTGGGAGTGGAAACCATATAACCCCGGTCCTGAAAGACCTACATTGACTCCCAGGACATTTCCAGGCACAATTCAAAGCGTTGGTGCTCACCTTGAAAGCCCTAAATGGCCCAGTAGACCTGAAGGAGCGTCTCCACCCTGGACACCGGGGTCCATCTCTGGATTCCCTCCTGAGAAGTGAGGTTACAGGGAACCAGGCAGAGGGCCTTGTCCTGTCTTCACATGCAAGGGAAACCCCTAACTCCCCCAGGGCCTGAGCCCCCTCAGTTCCCCTCTCCTGGTTCAGCCGGCCAGTCAAAGCCATTCCTGGGATTGGGGCTGCTCTCGCCTGGTGGAAAGATGTGCATGAGGGTTTTTGAAGCCTGGAGACCCTTCCCCTCTGGCTGCCGCAGTTGCTACATTTGGAGACCCTTCCCCTCTGGCTGCCGCAGTTGCTAAATTCGATCAAGTTGCCTGTCCTACCGGGAATTCCTCCAACAGGACTAAAAGCAGAGCCGTAATTCCTTCTCCTTGTTATAAGAATTTAACGTCTCAAATTTAGTGTTCATAAATTTACAAGGCAAACACATACATGCCTCAGACCTTGTGGGGGGTCGGACTATATTTTTGGGGGGAGGGGGGATGAACAAATTCCTATGCCCCTCAAATAACCCAGAGATGCATTTTAAATAAAAGTATACATTCTAGTCATGTCAAAACATGCTGATTCCCGGACCGTCTGCAGGCTGGATTGATAAGGCGATTGGGCTTGCTCCGGCTCCTGGGCCTTAGTTTGCCTACCAATGATGTAAACCCATTAACAGTCAGGTAAACCCATCAACAGGTTTCCTGGCAGACAGGATTCTGTTGTAGATGCCCCTTCTGTGATGTATGGATGATGTTTTGGGGGGTGGTCTTGGGCTACAGGGTGGGCAATTTCAGGAGTCTATATAAGAGCTTGCGCACCATTGTTCTGGGTTCCTCTCCTCCCTCCTGCGTGTGGGGAGTAAGGACCCTGTTCAATAAAGGTCAGGCTTCCTAGCTGCTTTGCTTCTCAATATTCTCTGCTTGGCCTCTGTTCTTTTCTCCTACCGATAGGGAAGCCACTTAAGGACTCTAGACGGGCTCTTGGCTACCTTTTGCAGAGCATTGAAGGCACTTTGGGATTTGAGCAAGATTGGAAGGGTGTGTGGGGGGGTCCAGAACTTCGGATGGAATTATTAACCACAACCTCACCCCAAATATTGGCCGCCGCCCTCCTGGCTGGGCGCTCACCAAGCTGCACCCACAGACACCTTGATCCCCCGCGCATTGTTTTTCCTTACCTCCATACTGAGAAAAGACACCGTCGTCCGGCTTCGACGCATCGTGGCAAAACCTTGGAGTGGGCCGGCGCCTGTTCCTCTCCCTGCAAAGAGGAGGAAAGAAAATGAGAAATCTATCTTCAGGGTTGATCCATTCCACTCCAGAAAGCTCAAAACTTATATTTTCAATTGGAGCTGGGTTAAAAGCACTGACCGCTGAATTTGTTTTTGCTTTTGAAACCCTTACATATGTCCACATCGTCAGCACAGCTGTCACTAACAAACATTAACATACTCGGTTTATTATTCATTTCATTTCTATACCGCTTTATATTTTTAAAGAAAAACCTCAAAGCGGTTGACAGAATATTAAAAGATCAATAAAACAATCTGGAGAAAGTAAAATATAGAGTATGGGGTCAAAGCAGCATAATTAACAGAAAACTAAAATATTATCTTAAAGAAAACAAAACATTACAAAGGAGGACAGCTACAGAATACATATTTAACACAGGCAACGTTAACAAAAAATAAGAATCTTAAACATTTCAAAAACAAACAAGCACCATTGCTAAGTGAAATCAAGTATAAAATGCACATTTAAAACAGCACAATTAACAAGAGAATAAAATATTACAATAAGCAGAAGAAGATGGGGCAAAAGAACCCAAAAGTTAGGGCTGAGGGTTTGCCAAATGCACAAGGCTGCTCTTGTGCTTCTGCTCATTGCGGTTGCCAGCTTACTAAAGCCACGCTAAAAGATTCAAGATGCATTTTAATCATGACAAAGGCCCAATAATAATAATAATAATAATAAACA
Source organism: Lacerta agilis (assembly GCF_009819535.1). Classification (NCBI taxonomy): domain Eukaryota; kingdom Metazoa; phylum Chordata; class Lepidosauria; order Squamata; family Lacertidae; genus Lacerta; species Lacerta agilis. The sequence goes on from NC_046329.1 coordinate 11,958,565, forward strand.
ACCACCCTTCACCCTAAGTTCCTAGGGCTACTTTTAAACAATTTAATTGCAACAATAAAAACACAATAGTTCAAAGCAACGTAACAATCACAGAAATAAGTCCGGTACCAGCCCGCTCTCTGTTGGGAAAGAGCTGGTCTCTGTAGTTTGCAAAAGCCTCAGAAAATCAGAAATTTGTGTCTAAGCCTTTGGACACTCGGGGCTGCCTATGCACACCAAATATTTAAGCACATTGGAAGCACATCACACCCCAAAGAATCTTGGGGGCTGTAGTTTTTGCTAAGGCTCCTGGGAACTGTAGTGCTGGTAAGCTACAGTTCCCAGAATTCTTTGCAGGGCATGTGTGAGTGAATGAATGAATCTTTATTTACATCAACCATCGGCCATAGCAATAAAACAACAATATGATATACAAAGAATAGAAATACAAAGTCAATTATGTAAAATACATTTTTAGGGTTTTGAGTCAATGGTCAAATAGTGGATCTTATTCTGATTGCCCTCTTTCTTTCTTTCTTTCTTTCTTTCTTTCTTTCTTTCTTTCTTTCTCTCTCTCTCTCTCTCTCTCTCTCTCTCTCTCTCTCTCTCTCTCTCTCTCTCTCTCTTACACACACACACACACCTTGAACTGCCCAGAGAAAGGAAACTGGGGCAGTGGCTGAGCGACCAAGGATGGACAATAAAAGAGGGGGGGATAATCTCATTCCTCAAGTCTTTATAAAGAGGGCAAGCCAGAAGGGCATGCGCCACCCATTCGGGACTGCCATCTCCGCAGGGACAGAAGCGTTTTTCATGTCTGTTGGAATCGTCCCTCAAGTACAGCCGAGGGCAAGACATTTAATCTTCCGAGAGTCAAAGCGCGTCTATATTTTAGGATTGCTTGGTTATGCAGATAGGGTGCCAGAGTCTCGAAATGGGAAGGTGGGAAATAGTCACGCCATGGGCAAAATTTCCTGATTGTGGCCAAGTTGCTCCGACGCTCGATATCATTTAGGCGCTGACAAATTAGACTGTTTGCTTTACTAAAACCCAAAGTGAGTAGATGTCATGCTGATAAACCACAAGAGTGAAGTCTTTGAGAAGACAATTTTAGACCAGGCGCTCTTGTGATCTTGCAGCACTAGGGATATTAGACGGGGGGAGGGGTTGAGTTAGGCAAAGCCAAGAGTTAAATGTCCTAAGCCGGATCCGTAATTCTACCGAGGGAAGATTAGCCTCTAGGCGCAATGATGCGTTTGGGACTCAGGGCGGGACAGAGGAAATTTGCTTTAAGAACTAATTATTATTTTATTTTATTTTTTTATTTTTTTATACCTACCCTGCCCATCTGGTATAAATTTGATTGGACAGCTTCCGTAGATCCAAGGTGAGCGTCTGTCCAAATCTGAGCCCCATATAATAACTGCTAGAGGTTTAGCTTGGAACACTTCCAAGACTGATGGTCTATAATGTTTACCACCTTTTGTGTGCTTTAAATATCTGGTGCCCAGAGCCAAAACCACCCCCTCTCTCTTAACACATTTGGGCATTTCTTGGACTTACAGTTTGGCGGCCTCTCTCGCTCCTTTTGCCTCTCGAACTTGGACCCCTCACCTTGCGGGAAATTCGCAGCCCTTCCCCGCAAAGGCTCTCTCTCCCTCGAGAGGATTGAAAAGGAAGCAAAATCTCCAAGCAGAGGCTCAGTCCCTTTTTCTGAAACGGGGAGGAGCACCCATGGCATGCAGCAGGCACTTTGGAGCACCCTGCCCCCTGCCCCCCCCCCACTCCTCCCCAGGGAGTCCTGGCAAACATCCCAGCCTGGCAGGAGAAGCAGCGAAAGGGCATGACTGGTTCAACTGGAAGAACCGAAATGGGGAGGACTGGGGGGGGGGGTTGTGCGACTGCCATCCTCAACATCACTGTATGATAGGATTGTAGAATTGGGTGGGACCCCCAAGGGGCATCTAGTCCAACCCCCCGGCAAGGCAGGAATCTTTCTGCCCCACATGAGGCTGTGACCCACAACCCAGAGATCAAGAGCCTCATGTTCCAACTACTGTGCCATCCAGCCACTGCTCTTGCCCCCCCCCTAAGCCTTTCCAAGCAAAAAGGGAGCTCATTGCCCGAGGTCACATTTTTTAAAAAATAAAAGAAATAAATGATTAATTTGGCGAGTTGGGAAATTAACCTGGAGCCTTGTGACTCCGGTTACAAATTTGCCAAGTCTGGGCGGGCAAAGGGGGCAGGCTTCCCTGGTTTTAACACTCCACAAGGGATCCAACATGTTATTTCTTATGCCTTTTGAATTCTTAGAGGCCAGCCATCAATAGCCCTCTCTGGGTTTGCCCAAAGCCATCCCTGCCTCCTGCAGCAGGGAGTGCCGCAGTTGAACTGTGTTATTTTTGCTTTGATTTTCTGTATTCGGTATTTTATGTGAACCGCCCCGAGACCTTCGGGTACAGGGCGGTATAGAAATGAAAGGAAGGAAGGAAGGAAGGAAGGAAGGAAGGAAGGAAGGAAGGAAGGAAGGAAGGAAGATGACCTTCCTTTTGTCTGTCCTGAAGCTCTTACACTGCCAACCCGCTGAGCAGATTCTCTATTGATGGGCAACCCTCTCCAGTTTCGAAAGCAGCCTCCCTGCTGCCAAAGCAGGTTGGCAGCTGGGCAAAACCAGTCTCCTCTTCGCAGGAACACCCAAAACACACCCTTTGGCTTGGCACCATTTATCTTGTCCAGGTTTATTTATTTTTTGTTCCCGGAATTTAGAAGGTGCCAGGAAACTCGGATTTCTGCCTCTGCAAGGCTGGTGGAAAGACACTGGCATCCACAGGTGAGGAAACCCAGACAGATGCGCCGGATAAAATTACTACTACTACTACTACTACTACTACTATTATTATTAGTGCTTTTTTTCTTTAAAAATGTTTAGGGGTGCTCTCATTTTGACTCAAGAGAATCACCATTTTATAGTTCAGATTGGGGGGAAATAAATACAGTAAATGGACAAAAGTACAAAGATTCGCAAAATGTTTAGGGCTATGCGTGTGTACCCCTGTGTCCCCCCCAGAAAGAAGCACTGTTATTATTATTATTATTATTATTATTATTATTATTCTGCCAGTTGAGCTCCTCCTGCCAAGGAGACCTGCGGGTGAGCAATTAAGGTCACTAATTAACTCCCAGGCCCTGTTACTCATTAGCCCAACTCTGCATTTCCAGTGGAGAAAGAAAGTCCCCTGTCAGTTTTCTCGATGTTGACGGGACAGGAAAGAAACTTGGATAACTTTGCCCTCTTAATAATAATAAAAACAAACAAACAAATAGTAGTAGTAGTAGTAGTAGTAGTAGTAGTAATAATAATAATAATAATAATAATAATATTGAGAAGGCATTTCGGACAGGCATTCTGTATATGCTAGCATTTGGTATTCACAACAGCCCTGCTGTGTAGGCCATCTGCATTTCCCCACCTCAATACCACCCACTGTTTTCTTCCTTGAGACAAGCGGTTTGAAGGAGAGGCCATGATCCCAATTGCTCATCTTTATAAATGAAATGGATAATGGAATTGAGGTGATTCCCATCCAATTTGCAGATGACACCAGACTGGGAGGGGTAGCCAAGGCCGCAGAAGACAGAATCAGAATTCAAAGTGACCTCAACAGATTGGAGAACTGGACCCAAACAAAATGAATTTCCATAGGGACAAATGTCAGGTTCTGCACTTCGGCAGGAAGAACCAGGTGCACAAATATAGGATGGGAGACACCTGGCTCACTAGCAGTTCATGTGAAAAGGATCTCGGGTCTTAGCGGACCACAAGCTTAACACGAGTCAACAGTGTGATGCAGCAGCAAAAAAGTGAATGCTATTCTCGGCTGCATCCACAAAAGTCTATACCTGGAATACTGTGTCCAGTTCTGGGCATCACAATTTAAGAAGGATGTTGACAAGCTGGAAGCTGAGCAGAGGAGGGTGAATAGGGCTGGATTTATACTCATTAAAAATTTACAGGAAAACACGGATCAAGCTCTAGTTTTGGGCCCCACTCTCTTGGGGAGGGGGCAAAAAATTAAAGGGGGAAAAAACCTGGTTGTACATTTCCAAAATATAAGATTAAAAAACCAATAAAATAAAACTGACATGCAGCAACACTGTTTTGTGTTGTGTAGGCTCCTATGGTGTAAGTCATGGGCCCCGCCTGCTCACCTGCTCCCTAAAATATCACCAGTTTGCTCCTTCCCATATACCGGTATACATTCTGTTCTCGAAGCTACCAACATGAGTCTGACCAAACTACAGGAGGCAGTGGAAGACAGGAGTGCCTGGCATGCTCTGGTCCATGGGGTCACGAAGAGTCGGACACGACTAAACGACTCAACAACAACAACATTCTGCATGTGCAAATGGCTTTAGATGCCTATTAGGTCCATAAATGACCATATAGCATATATTCAACCCAAAAAACAGCAACAATTTGTTGTTGACAAAGGACAGCTGGACATATAAAGGGCCCCATTACCTTCAGTAGCTGAGGGCCGCATCAAACCTAAATCCGGCCCTGACTATGTCCAGTTCTGGGCATCACAATTTAAGCAGGATATTGTGCAGATTTATACTCATTTAAAAAGTTACAGGAAAACACAGATTATAGCTCTACACCGCCATCTGGTGTCCCATGTCTATAACACAGTCATAATGATATAATTGACTGAATGTAGCCGAGTCCCAAGATTATCCAGGGTCTGGAAGCCAAGCCTGATGAGGAACAGTTGAAGGAGCTGGGTTTGTTTAGCCTGGGAAAGAGAAGAGATAGGAGAGCCATCTTCAAATTTCTCAAGGGCTGTCGCAAGTAAGAGGGAACATGCTTGTTTTCTCCTGCTTCTGGAGGGCATGACTCGAACCCGTGGCTTCAAGTTATATGAGAGGAGATTCCGACTCAACACCAGGAAGAACTTTCTGGCAGATGGAGCCGTTCGGCTGTGGGATGGAAGGTGGCGGACTCTCCTTCCTTGGAGGTTTTTAAGCAGAGGTTGGATGGCCATCTGTCAGGGATGCTTGAGATGAGATTTCTGCATTGCAGGGGGTTGGACTAGATGACCGCTGGGGGATCCCTTCTACAATTTTATGGCTATATGATTCTGTGCTCTGAACACACACAGATTAACCAGCATCCAAGAAAGTCACTGGGACGAATTTGGAAACTTTTATTTTTATTATTATTGCGCACGCTAAGTGACAGCAGGATATGGCCATTCTTTTGGTAGGAAGGGGAGCCAGGCTACTTTGGAGGAAAGTGGGCAAATGGAGAACCTTCTGTGACTTTCCCCTGCAGGGAAGAAAGAGAGAAAACAGAGGGAAATTAAAGCTGTAAAGAGATTCTATTGAGATGCCAAAGGTTTTCCATCTTTCCAGCCCAGAAGCATAGTTTTAACACCAGCTCCAGAACTCGGGGGGATTGCCCCCCCCCCCACACACACACAGCCACCCCCCAAAATCTTAGGTGTCTACCCACCATGGGGACCTCGTCCAGCTTCTGGAAGGCCGGCTCCCTCTCCCTGTAACATTTCACCAGGACCACGACAGCGCCAATGAGCAAGATGACCAGGAAGATGCAGATGACAGCCACCAGGCCAGGTTTCTGGGAAATGGGCGCATCCTCGCCGGGTTCAGCTGTCGGGGAGACACACAGCTTTGAAGCTCGCCAGCTTTTGCCAAGGAAACAAGCTTTTCGCAGCCCGAGGGCCACATTCCCTTCTGGGGGGCCACGTCATGGGCAGGGCCGGAGGCAAAAGCAGGCGGAGCTACTCATATTTTTAAAAATGACCCTCGTATAATACATTAGTTTCTGCATGCACACAAACACACACCTGTTGGGAGCAGTAAATCACACTGTTAGCTGTTTATGAGCTAAGTTGCTGGAGCATCTTAATCTCAGGGTCGTGGGTTTGAGCCCCGCGTTGGGCAAAAGATTCCTGCATTGCAGCAGGACGGACTGGATGATCCTCGGGGTCTCTCCAATTCTGCAATCATCAGTAAGAAAATCCAGCAGGAGAGGGGAATTGCGGGGCAACAGTGCCACCTGGTGGTCACCAGTCTTAAGGCAATGATTCTTGAACATCAACTTTGTTGGACTGGTCATGTTGTGCGGATCCCTGATTCTCGTCTTCCAAAGCAACTCCTCTATTCTGAACTTAAAAATGGAAAGCGTAATGTTGGCGGTCAACAAAAAAGGTTTAAAGACTGTCTCAAGGCAAATCTTTTAAAATGTAGTATAAACACCAACAATTGGGAAACACTGGCCTGTGAGTGCTCCAGTCGGAGAACAGCCTTTACCAAAGGTGTCCTGGGCTGTGAAGACACTCGAACTCAGGACGCAAGGGAGAAACATGCCAAGAGGAAAGCACGCTTGGCAAATCCACACCGGGATCAACTCCCGCCGGAAACCTATGTCCCCACTGTGGAAGGACGTGTGGATCCAGAATTGGACTTATGGTCTCATTGCTAAAACTGTGTTTATGGAAGACAATCTTACCCCCTTGGGCCTGACCCAGCTGCAGTCAGACTCCTTGCACCTTCTCACCCTGTGTCCATTCCAGGTTTTATTTTGTATTCAGAGAAGGAGTTTTGTTTTTTTCTCCAAATACACTGTGCGTCTCTAAACACGCACACCTTTTTTTAGGTGCCTTTAATAGTCTGCTTGGAAGGCAGGATAAAAAATGGCCACCGAGACCATATAACCCCGGTCCTGAAAGACCTACATTGGCTCCCAGTCAGATGGGTGGGGAATGAATGAATGAATGAATGAATAGTGCAAGCCATCATGAACGCTCATCGTTCAAAAATCCCTTCTGCAGAAGGTACAGGAGCTGTCTACAGGAAGATCATAACAGAATCGGAGAACTGTGGAAGGGACCCCAAGGATCATCCAGTCCAACCCCCTGCTATCCAATCCCCTACAAAACATGAATAATCAGCCCCAATCCCGGACAGGCAAAATATCGCTGCTCGAGATGGCACAGGATGCTGCCAGGATCCAGAGGGCATCCGCACCTGCCTCTCACCTGTGGTGGAGTTGTGGATGGCGGATCCAGCCTCTCGGCTAGTGAGCAATGGCTCCCTGGAGCTGGCCTGGGGGGTTGTGAGTGGGGTGGCGGTTGTGGTGCTGCGCCCCTCCCTGGCGGTGCTTTCGGTGGGCCTGGGAGGAGGCGAGGAGCCCGGGTGAGAGGTGGGTGCTTCTGATGCGGTGATGCCAGTCTCTTCATGGGGTGCCCTCAAAGCACTGGTTTCCTCTGCCCCGGAGCTGAGGGTGGGTGACTCTGGGGGTGCGGAGACGGCCAGGGTGCTTGATGGTGAAACGCTGGGGGTGGCGGAGAGGACTGCAAAGGGAGGGGAGGGGAAGTTGGAAAGCATCAAACCTACACGGCTCAAGGAATCATCATCATCATCATCACTTTTAATTTGTATACCGTCTTTCTATTTTATAATCCCCAAGGCGATTTGCAAGCTGAAGAAACAAAGAATTATGACAAATTAAAACTATTCCTATTCCATTCTGTGTTTCATCAAGAACAATAAGGACTAGCTCCTTGCTTTATTTCGTTTCGCTCCTTAAGCCCTTTTCATTCAGAATCATGAGGACTAGAATCTTGCTTTATTTTTTTTAAAGAAGAGATGCAGCTGGACACTCCAACCCAGCCCGCTGCCTCCAATAACAGGGCGCCAAAGTTTGAGATTGGGCATTCAGAGGTAGACTACCTCAGAAACTGGGGGTTCTCTTATGTTAAAGAGGCTGGCAGCGTGGCAGCGATATGCCTTGTGTACAGTAACACCAGGGCCAGATTTAGGTTTGATGAGCCCCTCAGCTACTGAAGGTAATGGGGCCCTTTATATGTCCAGCTGTCCTTGTCCACAACCAATTGCTGCTGTTTTTTGTGTTGAATATATGCTGTTTGGTAATTTATAGGTATCTAAAGCCATTTGTACATGCAGAATGTAGGCACCCTATATCTAGAAATGAGCAAACCAGAGATACTTTAGGGAGCAGGTGGGGGTCATTACTTACAAAGGAGCCGACACAACACAAAACACTTGCTGGATGTATGTTTTATTTTGTTGTTTATCTTATATTTTGGAAATGTACATCCAGTTGTTTTTTCCCTTTAATTTTTTGGGGGCCCCCCAAAAGAGTGGGTTCCTAAGTTAGAGCTTGTTTAGCTTATAGGTAAATCCAGCACTGACTCCAACCCAGCCCCCTGTTTGAAATTGGGTATTAAGAGGTAGGCTGCCTCCGAAACTGGAGGCTGGCAGCGTGGCAGCGAGACGCCTTGTGTACAGTAAGACAGAAAGGGAAATGAATATACGTGCTACCAGGCCCAGTGCCCGTGTCTTGGCTGCTTTGCCCATGAGGGTGGAACAGGTGCAAATATTGGCCAAGGCTCTCGAGGGCCACCCACTCTGACCGGCCTCGCCTTTCCCTGCCAGCCAGGCGGAGGGCTGCTCCTCCACCTGCATGACACAAATAATAGACACACCCGGCAGAGTCAGATTGTGCCGCTGCCCCCACCTGCGTGGGCACGGTCTGTTTGGTTAGCTCCCCACACCCTGCTTCTCTGCCAGAGGGACAGGGCAAAGGCAGGTGGAGAGGCTGGGAGCTGCGTTTCAGACCGCAACAAAAACGGGCTGGGAACTCTATGGGGCAGCCTTTCCCCAAACGTCACAAACCAGTTGTACGCAGAGGAATGGGGTGGGGGGAACCAGCTGAGGAACCCCCAAGGGCAGTGCTGGATTTACGTAAATTGTCGCTGTTTTTTGCTACAGGTAAGTAGCCATGTTGGTCTGCTGCAGTTGGAAAAAAAATAAAAAAACCTTCCAGTAGCACCTTAGAGACCAACTAAGTTTGTTATTGGTATGAGCTTTCGTGTGCATGCACATTTCTTCAGATACTGTTTTTTGTGTTGAATATATGCTATATGGTAATTGATGGACCTAATAGGTATCTGAAGCCATTTGCACATGCAGAATGTAGGCACCCTATATATAGAAAGGAGCAAAGCAGTGATATTTGAGGGAGCAGGCTAGCAGGCGGGGCCCATGACTTACATCACAGGAGCCCATACAACACAAAACACTGTTGCTGTATGTAGGTTTTATTTCATTTGCTTTTTATCTTATATTTTGGAAATGTACATCTATGTTTAGCTTATACATAAATCTGGCACTGCCCAGGCTGCTGCTGCTGCTTTCCCAGTTCCCAGTCCTTCGGCAGCCCCCCACCAGCCCCCTACCTTGATCTGAGACCATCAGCAGCAAAAGGACCCACACAGCCATGGCAGCCGAAGCTGGTTCTCCTGAAGGGGGAAGGCAAGGAAAGCAGCTGCTTGGAAGAGTCTCGTCCCGCCTGCCAACAGGACCCAGGCACCTGTCTTGCCACCTCTCCAAGGAGGCGGGCACCTGGGCAACGGCCAAATCCCAGCTTGTGATGCTTGGCACCTGGAAAGTAGGAAGGAGTGTGGCCTGACAGCTCCCCCTTCTGGACAGGCGAGGGGAAGCAAGCTCAGAACTCACCTTTTTTTTTCTCTGGGCCAGAGAAAATACCGGTAATAAAAATTGGCTCACGCCACGCTGAATTTTTAAATACAGTGGTATCTTGGTTCTCAAACGCCTTAGTTCTCAAACGCTGAAAACTCGGACGTAAGTGTTCCGGTTTCCGAACGTTTTTCGGGAGCCAAACATCTGACGCGGCTGTCAGAGGTTGTTTCCAGGGCACCTGCGCCAGTCAGAAGCCACACCTTGGTTTCCAAAAATCTTGGAAGTCAAATGGATTTCCGGAACAGATTAAGTTGTCACTTTTGTTTTTGTTATTTATATTTTGTGTTTTCGTTTTTGAGGCTTTTTCGGTTCATTTGTTTTTGTGATTGTGTGGAACCCAGTTCAGCTACTGACTGATTGTGTGACTGCAGAAATGGATAAAAGTCCCCCATCCAAACAATGACTATCATCAGTGCAGCTAAGAAAAATAATAATTGTAATTTTGGGAATGATGTTTTAATGCACTGCATTGTTTTATTGTCCCACGACAATAAAGTAGTTGTGTTCTGTGTTATAAATCCAACAGCGCAGGGAATTGTTCCTTTTTGCTTTCCAATGTATGTATTGCCCTGAATATAAGCCTCACTTCCCCCCCCCCAAATTCCGACCGTGAAAAGTTAAAGTGCAGCTTAAATTCTTACATATGTACATGAACTCAACAAGAGTCATGCCTGATCTGCTTTATTTTCTAATTTATTTTCATCTTGTTTGGGGGTATATTGGATTGGGAAAGCTTCACAGATCAAACCATCCATTGAGAGACGTTTTCATCTCCGGTTCACGTGAAACCGAGGCTCATGGTAGATATTATCCACGTATTGTCAACAAACTGATCACAGCTAAGATTGTCCTGAGTATCATTCTCATTTTGGAAAGATATCTATCCATATTCTGCAAATAAAAATAAAATAATATGCTATACTGAATTTGTGTGTGTGTGTGTGTCTGTCTTCCTGCCCCTCTTGCTCTCCTGCCTTGGAGAACCGCTGCGATACGCTATAACCTGGCTTGTGAAGAATCATCACAGAATTGTAGAATTGGAAAGGGTCCCAAGGGTCATCTAGTCCAACCCCAGGAATCTTTCGCCCAAGTGGGGCTCCGACCTCAAACAAGGTCAGACCTCAAACAGACCAGCGATGTTACGGTGGAAAGGCGCCAGGTGGCGACATCCCTATGGCAGCCATTTCCCTTCCAACGAAAACAACTTTTTAACTCCTGATTTGCTGCTTTCCTTCTCTTTGCTGCTTTTTAAAGGTGTCTGTGCTGCTTTTTGATCGCGGGCCGCATTAAAGCATTTTAATCTGCAGGCAGATGGGGCCTGCCGCACTCCTGAAACCCTGGAGAGCACCTTTCAGCCGGCATAGAGACAAAACTGGGCAAAATGGACCAGTGGTCTGACATTGCGCCTCTGGAAATTGGACATTTAACTCAGCTGCTGGTGGCAGCCGCCTGTCTTGAGAGACAGTTCACCTCCAGAGGGGAAGTTGAACTGCGGGAGAATCTCAGCACTGTCTGCGAATGCAGAGACTGGTAACTCAGTGTGGCTGTATCCTACTTTGTTTTTGCTGCATTAGCAGCACTGAAGTGGCCTCCCCGGGGCCCAAGCCTGGGCCGTGTGTCTGGGGGTCCTGGGCTGCCCAGATGCCAAGACCCCCTTCTCTGCCTCGCTGATGGAGTCTGTAGGAAATCAAAGCAAGATGTTTGGCGGCAGGAGTTGCCGGAAGGCGCCATCCAACCAATCAGATTTGTGTCTTTCCCCATACATATCCCACAAGGCAGAGGAGGTTTGGGGTCAGAGTCTTCCAGGCAGAGGGCCTTCTCGGTGGTGGCACCCTCTCCCATCAGATGTCAAGGAAATAAGCAACTACCTGACCTTTAGAAGACATCTGAAGGCAGCCCTGTTTAGGGACATTTTTAATGCTTGAAGTTTTATTGTTTTTAGTGTTCTGTTGGGAGCTGCCCAGAGTAGCTGGGGAAACCCAGCCAGATGGGTGGGGTATAAATAATAAAATAATAATTATTCCTTCTCTGAGATGGGCTCCCTTCCCTCTCTGGGATGGGCAGAAACCTCCTTCTTGCCCGTTGGACCCCCTCTTCACATGCAGGGGAGGCCCCAAACTCCCCAAGGGTTTTGAGCCCCATCGGCTCCCCTCACCTGGTTCAGCTGGCCAGTCAAAGCCATTCCCGGGATTGGGGCTGCCAGCACGTCCTGGGATCTTGTAGGAGCCACAGGTGGGAGCTGAGTGCAGGTCAGGGACCAAAGATGGGCAGACTGCCCCAGAAGGAGCAGAATGTGCTCAGTGGCAGAGCCTGTGCTTTGCCTGCAGATGGCCCAGCTGCAACCCCCTGGCATCTCCAGGTACCCCCAGAGTGTTGGCATTAAAGTGTTGTGAGAATTATAAGGTCTAAGATAAAATAAAAGTTCTTATAACAAAAGCAACAGTGGATCTGAAACTGAACCATCTCGCTACAATCCCCCTTGCCGTGTCCCTCGCTCTTTGTTGATTTAGCTCTTCACTTCTGAAGTGTCTGCCTTGGTATTCATATTTATTTATGTAAGAGGCTCTTGGGCTTTTTCCTAGAAAAAGGAAAAAAAATGCTCCCGAGTAGGGAGCAATGCTAAGAGGCTAGTGTATTGTTTAAGAAGAGTGGTCAGGTCTTTGGCCCTGAATGAATTTGCAGCTGGGGAATTGACAAACTTGCTTGCCTTCTGCCTTTTTCCAATTCCTCTTCTGTCTCCAAGGAGTTTCATACATGCCCTTTCCCCATTATTCAGATTGTGTGTGTGTGTGTGTACGAAATTATATATACTGTACAACGCTACCTCGGCTTTCGAATGTAATCTATTCCAGAAGACCAAGTTCTGAAATGTTCAAAAACAGAAAACTCAATACAGAAGCCATGTGGCTTGTTCGACTTCCGACGCGAGTTCGAAAACTGAAGCATTTACTTCCAGGTTACAGCGTTCGAAAACCGAGATGTTCGTCAACAAAGATGTTCGAAAACCAAGGTACCACTGTGTGTGTGTGTGTGTGTGTGTGTGTATAAAATCCTCTGTATACTTATTTGAGAGTGACCTCCTTAAATCCAATGGGGTTGATAAGGTCAAGGATTCTCGTTTGAGGCAACCATGGGGCAAACAGAAACCAGGGCTGTCTTTATTCTGTGTCATACTTCCTTACACCCTCTTTGGAAACGCCCAACATCAGTTCTGGCTCCTCCTGCTGCAGGAATGTGGCCCCTGACATATTATCCCAAAGTGGCCTTTGACCAAAAAAATTTTTTTTGTTCCAACTAAAAATCCCATCCCCTCTCCTTTTTTGGATAATAAAATAGATTTTGCATCCTAGAATCAGAGAATCAGAGTTGGAAGGCACCCCAAGGGACATGTAGCCCAACCCCACTTGTCTTCCGGTGATGCTATCGGGGTTTCAACCTAATGGGCATGGCTGCCTTTGGTGGGTCTGCTCTGAGATTAACTCATTTGGCTCCAGCTCTCTCGGTTGTGGGTCTTCCCTGCTAGCTGCCCTCACGGCTCACAGCCCCCTTACCAAGAGAGAAAAAGGGGGAAGCTTTTTGTCCACCCTTCCGCTCCCCCAGCCTCAAACTTCAGCCAACGCACATGAAATATTTCTCTCCTTGCCCCCAAGTTCTGCAGCAATTGGATGACAGTCCACATCTGGTTCTGCTATAAAGCTGTGTGGAGTCAAGGTACGCCTGCCTGCGTTACTCAACTCAGGGGAGTAAACACAGATGTAAACACAGGCCCAATCCAGGACCCCTCTCTTGGCAAAACAAACCCGAGGCAGAACAGGGGGAGCCTCTTCCGACTGCATCCAGCTGCTGGGCCCTCCAGCTAACGGCTGTCCACCCTAACTGGCAGCAATCTAGGATACAGACTCGAGGGGGTCGTAGAATCAGTCGGAAGGGACCCCAAGGTTCATCTAAGTCCAACTCCCTGCAATGGGGAATTTTTTTGCCCAGTGTGAAACTCAAACCCACGACCCTGACATTAGGAGTCTTGTGCTCCTTCCCAGCCCTACTTGGGAGACACCAGGGCTTGGACTAGAGATCTTCTGCCACCGAGCCTCGGCCCATTTGCTGCGAGTTATGGCGCACTCTGTAATAATAAATTTAAGCTTCCAGTCCACTGTGTTTGGAATAAAGGGCTGATTTAAAGAGGGGTCTCTTCTGCAGGCTCTGCCCCTGAATTCCACCAGTTACCAGCTGCAGTGCTGTTGTGTAAATTTATTATTATTAATTATTATTATTAGCATTTTCCCCAAAGATTCTAGTCCTCATGGATGTGAGGGGAGGATTTAAATAATCTGTCTCCTTATGCCAAGAGCACTGAGCTCAGCACTGTCTGTGCTGATAGCGGCTCTCTGGGGTTTCTGGCAGGCCGTACCCAGAAACAGCAGTGGAGTTGCAACCCCAGGACATTATGCATGCAAAGCAAGTGATCCCTGTCCTAAGGTGCTCTCACCAGAATTGAGATTGCAATTCTCACAGCTCTAAGTGGAAGGGTGGTTTAAGTAGCAGCAAGGAAGTTGCTAGTCCTCAAGGTTCTGAATACTTTGCAGGCATCCGTCTTGTCTCGAGGGACAATGGAGTGTGCTTCCAGGGGTGAAGCCAACCCAAGTGATCTCTTTGAGGTGCAAGTCTGTCCAGTGTCCATGGGGGTCCTGGGTTGGCCAGACAATCCCCCCCCAACCTCACTGATGGGGCCCAAACGACAGAGACCACCCATACCACTAGTCCACAAAAGCCCCCTTTCTCATACACAAAGCCCCCTTCTTAAATTCCCCACCCAAACGCTGCAGCCTATGGGTCTCAGTATGGCTTGAGTTCCACCCTCAGAGGACAGAAGCGCCAAAGGGGAAACTGAACAAGAAGCCCAGGAGGAGGCAGGTGGATGAAGTCAACCCTTAAGATTTATACTAGACCAGCAAGTCTAGTATATAACTTTAAATGTCACTTGGGAAGACAGGCAAACTAATGCCAGTGTACTGAAAGAAGCAAAGATCACCAGCGTTGAAGCGATGATTCTTCAACATCAACTTTGTTGGACCGGTCATGTTGTGCGGATCCCTGATTATCGTCTTCCAAAGCAACTACTCTATTCCAAACTTTAAAATGGAAAGCGTAACGTTGGCAGTCAACAAAAGAGGTTTAAATACTCTCTCAAGGCAAATCTTTAAAAATGTAGTATACACACTGACAACTGGGAAACACTGGCCTGCGAGCGCTCCAGTTGGAGAACAGCCTTTACCAAAGGTGTCATGTGCTTTGAAGACACTCGAACTCAGGACGCAAGGGAGAAACATGCCAAGAGGAAGGCATGCTTGGAAAATCCTCATTGTGATCCACTCCCTCCTGGAAACCCCCGTGTGGAGGGACGTGTGGATCCAGAACTGGCTTCCACAGTCATTTACAGACTCACTGTTAAGACCATGTTTATGGAAGACAATCTTACTCGGCTATGAGGGATCGCAGAAGAAGAATCTCAATCACTCACAAAATCAAAACCTTTCACTATCAGGTTTTGTCCAAATGCACTTATTTTAAGGCTATCTACCGGTCTTTTATTTATTGGTACACAACTATCTCGTCTTTCCCCAAAAGAGCTCAAGGTGGCATATTGTTGCCTTTTCCCCTTCTACCCCTAACAACAACCCTGCAAGGTAGGCTTAGGGAGGGAGAGACAATGACTCAAGGTCACCCCACCCACCCACCCATTCAAGTTTTGAACCCTGATCTCCCAGGTCGCAGTACAACACTCTCTCTAACCACTACACTGTGCTACCTATTTGTAACATTTGAGTTCTCAGAAATTAAATTAATGGGTTTCAGAGGGGAAGGGACACAAATTTGGAAATACTCAAATTTGGAGTCCGTACTCCAAAACCCAGACCTTTTAATGTGCCCTAAATGTTCTGAAATGTTTCCAAGTTGTTTTGTTACAATTACTTCGAAACACTCTTACTTGGTTTCAGAATTGTTTGCAATAATGTTGCTTTAAATTGTTTTGCTTTAAACTTTCTGATGTTTGCCAGGGAGGGCAGGCCATAAAACCAACACCCCCAGAACCTTAAAATTTCCCCACAGCTGAATTTGAAGCTGAAACCTACCCCCACCCCACTCAAAAACAAAATATTGCTTGAAACTCAGAAATACAGTTGGAGACAAAACTATTGCCCAGACATAATTATGGAGCTCAAAACTGGGTTCAAGCAAATAGTCACAATAATAATGAAAATGTGACTATCCCTCGCACTGAATAGTTGGATGGCCATCTGTCATGGATGCTTCAGCTGAAATTCCTGCTTTGCAGAGGGTTGGACTAGATGAGCCCTGGGGGTCCCCCTTCCAACTCTACAATTATAGACATCCTACGAATGTCTGCAGGATCATGACAGATTTTTTTAAAAGGCAAGATTTTGCATGCTTTAAGACCTACTAAACTTAAGGAAGTCACCACTTCAAAGGGCATTCTCAGAATTCAAAGGGGAAAGGTTTATTTATGGCTACCTGGACCCCACCTCAAATAAAAATTTGTGGAGTGTTAGGTGGCCAGGAACAGGACATACTGAAGGAGCGTCTCCACCCCCATCGTTCAGCCCAGATACTGAGGTCCAGCTCCGAGGGCCTTCTGGTGGTTCCCTCCCTGTGAGAAGTGAAGTTACAGGGAACCAGGCAAAGGGCCTTCTTGGTGGTGGCTCCCGCCCTGTGGAATGTCCTCCCACCAGATGTCAAAGAAATAAACAACTACCTGACTTTTAGAAGACATCTGAAGGCAGCCCTGTTCAGGGAAGTTTTTAATGTTTGATGTTTTAATTCATTTTTAATTTCTTGTTGGAAGCCACCCAGAGTGGCTGGGGAAACCTAGCCAGATGGGCAGGGCGTAAGTAACAAATTAGTAGTATTATCATCATCATCATCATCATCATCATCCTGACCCAGAGCAACTAGACTGCTGGGCTGTTAAACGAGGTTCTGAAATCTATCCTGCATAAGCAACGTCACCCCAAAAACACACACACTTCCCCCCCCCCAAGGCTGTGCCAAGGGGTTCAGTGCCCAGCCTGGGCACCAGAGGGCGATGGCACTCCATGCTTTTGGGCTCAGGAGCCTCCCCTCAAAATTGACTCTGCAAGGCCAGCCTTTGCCAACCGGGCGCCATCCAGATGTTCACTTCACCAGCCGAGGGCCAGAAACATCTGGGAGGGTGCCTAATGTGCAGGGAGGTTGCTTTTGAAGGGAAGATAAAAGTTCCATACCACACCCTCCCATGCAATAATAAGCCAAACAGACAGTCTCTTATTTCCAAACTCCTGCACAGGTTTTTTTTACTGCACAATGGAATGTGATGATAGATAAAGAGATAAGATATAATGGCAAACCTCCCCCCCCCAAAAAAAACAGCAAGAAAAGAGGGGCATATTAAACATAAATACAGTATGGTGGAAGGAAAGACATGGTCTATGAGGAAAAAATATTGGGAGGGCCAAGAGTGGAAGGCAGTCACATCTGGGCACGCTGCGTTTGGAGGGGGTGGGAAAGAGAGGCAAAGATTACAAGGGGGGTGAGACTGGGTAATGGCAGCTGCGCTGGGTGGGAGCTTCCAAAAGCAGCCCCCTCCCCAAAATCCTGCGCCCGTTTCCTCCAGCAAGTTTTAAAAAATGTCTCAAGTCCTCTGTGCGCGCGGCCCACAAGGAAGTCTTGGGGGGTGGGGGACCCCCATTCGGCGTCCACACCCATCCACCTTTGCATTGTCCGACGTGGGGGGGGGGGCCGCGCGGAAGAGGAGCCGGGGTCCAGAGAGAAGGAGAGGCCGCCTCCCCCCCCCAAAAAAACCGTCCAACCCGCGCGTCCTCCCGGCTCCTCCGCCTGTCCCGGCTGGCGGTGCGCCCCGTTGGGGCGCTCAGTAGGCCGGCACCTGGTGCGGCTGCTGGGCCGCCGTTTGGGGCAGGAGCTGGCAGCCGCTGTTGACGTGGCTGAGCACCTTCTGCTTGAGCTGCGCCACCTGCTCGCGGAGCAGGTTGGCCGTCGAGGCGAGCTCCGTGTTCTGGCTCTTGAGACTCTTCACCTTCTCCTCGAGGCGCGAAATGCGCTCCAGCTTCCGCCGCCGGCACTTGGAAGCGGCGATGCGGTTGCGCAGCCGCTTGCGCTCCGCCTTGATCCGCTCCTGCGTGTCCATGTCGATGGGCGACAGAGGGGGACTGTCGCCGAAGCTCGCCACCTCGGGCACCGTCTGCGGCTCGTCCTTCAGCGGCGCGGGCGGCGGAGGGGGCAGGCGAGAGTGCGCCTGGAAGGGGCTCCCGTCCGTCGGGTACCCCCCGGCCGCGCCGGCGAAGGGGCTGAGGTTGGCGTAGATAGGGGGCTCCTGCGGGCCGTGCTGCTGCGAGGCCGGGGCCAGGCTGGCGGCCGAGGGCAGCTCTCCCCCGACGGGCCCCCCGCCGCCGCCCAGCTGGTTCTGGTTGTGCAGGTCCTCAAGCGCCTTCACGAAGCCGGCGGCGAACTCCTGCTCGTCGGGGGCGCCGCCTCCGCCGCCTCCTTTGGGGAAGTGGAACTGGGCGCCGCCGCTGGTCGGCGTGGTCGTCACCAAGCCGTTGGACTGGATGATCAGGCGCTCCAACTCGGGAGACGCCAGCTTGAGCAGGCCCAAATCCGGCGAGCTGAGCAGCGCCGCGCCGTCGGGGGCGCCGCTGGGGGGCGGCTGCTGCTGCTGCTGCGGGTGCTGCTGGTGGGGGCCGCCCCCTCCGTGGCTCTTCCCGGCCGCGCCCGGGTCGGCGCCCGCCAGCGCCAGGGAGAGCCCGTCTTTCTTCATCATGTTGGAGCCGTCGGGGAAGGCGCCGCCGGGGCGCACCGACGAGGGAGAAAGGGCCGCCGACGAGGCCGCCAAGGCGATCAACACGTCGTCATGGTAGAAAGGTATTTCCATCCTCCTCCTCCGCTCCCCCGCCGGCTGCGGAGGGAGGGAGGCAGGCGGCCGGATCGCGCCCGCCTCCCCTTCGACGACGGGGTTGCGCGCAACGGGTGCCCTCCGCAGCGGCTTCTCCGGCGGCTTTTGCTGGTCGAGGCGCCGCTTGCCCCCGAGACGACCGCGACGACCCTCCCCCCGCCCCCTCGCCGCTGCCGACAGCGCCTCGCTCCTCCTCCTCCTCCCGCGTACCTCTCTCTTTAATGCGCCGGCGAGCGCGGGCGCCCCCTCTTTATAGCCTCCGCCGGCCGCTATGAGCTCACCGCCGACGTCTCCCATTGGCTGCAGATGACGTCTAAAGGGGGAGGCTGCTTTGCATGGGGACACGCCCCCAGTCTCCTCCCCCCTCCCTCCCCCGGGCGCCCCCCCCGTCGCCAGGCGACCTGCGCCGTCAACTGCGCACAACAGCGCGCGGCCTCTTGGGCTGATGTCATCGCAGGGCTGGCCGCGTGTTGCGCGCCAAGAAGAAGGGGGCGCAGAAGGGGCGCGCCAACTTGCATTTAATCCAGTTTGTAATCTAGATTGCATTTAATCGAGTTTGCAAGGGGGCTCCCTGCGCCACACTTTCGGAATAAAAATCTGCCTGTGTGGCACCCATTCTCAAAATCATTATTATGGATAAGAAATACATTGGAAAGCAAAAAGGAGCAGCTCCTAGCTCTGCTGGATTTACCGGTATAATGTAGAGCACAACTGCGTTATAAAATGGCCATTCGGAAAGTATCGAAAAATGCAGTTCATTGGGACATCATTTCCAAAATAAAATGATAAACCATTTCCAAAATGAAATGATAAACGAGCCCCTTACATATGTGCCTTAAGTAGGTATACAAACTGAGTGAGAAGTGTGAGCTTGCAGTATCACTTGAAGCTCTCATTTTGAAGATACAGTAATAGTAATAACATTTCTACCCTGCCCATGTGGCTGGGTTTCCCCAGCCACTCTTGGCAGCTCCCAACAGGATATTAAAACACGATAAAACATCAAAGTTTAAAAACTTCCCTAAACAGGGCTGCCTTCGGATGTCTTCTAAAAGTCAGGTAATGTAGTTGTTTATTTCCGTATTCTGCAAACAAAATAAAATTATTTAGATAATACACTATGCTACACTGAAATGTTTAAATGTTTCCCTGCCGCCCCACAGCCAGCCTCAGACTCCCCCACCCCAACTTCTCCAGAAGAGCCACGCAGGAAACTCCGACCTCATCTTGGGAGGAAAAGACTGCTTTGCCTGTGGGATAGAAGTCCCGGCCTGTGGTGTCTTGTCTGCCTCCTTCCGGCAACTTCTGCTGGTGCCCAACGTCTTGCTCTGCTTTCCTTGGACCCCAATCAGTGGGGCAGAGAAGAGGGTCTTGTCGTCTGAGCAGCCCAGGACCCCCAGAAACACTACCTAGGCTTGCGCCCCAGGGAGATCACTTTGGTGCTGCTAACGCAGCGGTTCGACTTCACCCATGGAGGCACACTCCATTGTCTCTTGAGACAGATGTGTGCTGACAACTATATCTCACCTTTTCCTCCAAGGTACTGCCTTTTTCTGTGTATAATACTTTTTCAAGTTTAAAATTGAAGGCTGTCTTATACACGGAATGTTGCAATTATTTATTTCTTATTTTGAGCTAAAAAAATAGGGGTCGTCTTATACATGGGAGTGTCTTATACACAGAAAAATACGATACAGTCATACCTCAGCACGGGTTACGAATGCTCCGAACCCGGAAGTACCGGAACAGGTGACTTCCGGGTTTGGCGTGTTGCGCATGCGCAGAAGTGCTAAATCGCATCACGCACATGCGCAGATTCGGCGCTTCATGTTATGTGTTGCTCATGTTGCGAACGGGGCTCCGGAAGGAATCCCATTCACAACCAGAGTCACCACTGTATTTATTTATCTGAAATTGCTTTTATACATGCAACGGATGGGCACCGACCGCTTAGGCCCCTGAATGTCAATGTCACTCCTCTGAGTAGGCTCTACCCGAGCCACAGCCTTTCATTATTTATGTGTTTGGATGCACTTTGCAGGGAGTGCAGAATAGTATTGTAGATGCAAAAAATAACCAGGCGGCCTGCTTAAAATGGTGCAAAAAACAAAATAAACGGTAGCGCAGCAGAGAAACAATGGCAGCGAAAGGTCAGGGAAGAGTTGGAGAAACCCAGTGTCCTTAGAGAAAGCTCAACAGAGGGGTTACTCAGAGCATCAGGATAAGCCCCGCCCCGCCCCCTTGGCGCCTCTCTTTCTGCCCCCCTCCCCTCCTGGAAGCCTATCAGGGCCTGCAGCAGAGAGGGAGGGGCTCCCCAGGGAGGGCTTGTGTGATGGGAGGGGGGCGGGGGCTAACCCAAAGCAGATGTGCACCGCTTGGCCCCTTTTAGGGGAGGAGGGAGACCCTGCACCAGAGCAGCCTCTCCTGCCTTCTGGATTCATCAGGGCAGCTGTCGCAGTTGGGCTTTGGCCTGCTGCTTGATCCACAAGCCCCTGTAGAGGCAGGGGATCAAAGGCTCTGAGAGCAGGCAAGTCATACTGGGCTGAATTAGCCGCCCTTCCTCAGTCTGGCGCCCTGCGTAGTTCCCATCAGCGCCCTGGGCGCTACAGTTCCCATCACAGAACGGAATCACAAAACTGAAGGGGCCTCCAGAGTCATCTAGTCCAATCCCCTGCGATGCAAAAATAAAATAAAATCCATGTGCAGTGCTTTTTTTCTGGAGGTGACACAGGGGTACACATACCCCGAAACATTTTGTGAATCTTTGTACTTTTGTCCATTTATTGTTTTTATTTCCCCCGACTTGAACTATAAAACGGTGGTTTTCTTGAGTCAAAATTACGCACCCCAGCGACACAACCCCTCAGAGCCGGTCTTACTCAGGCATGCCTCCTGCGCCGTCTTTTTTTATTTTGGTGAATGCGAAGCTGCGGCAGTCATTTTAGGTGAGGGCACTGGGGACCTCAAAGAGCATTCTCCCCCACCCCAGTCCCAAAATTACGCACCCCAGCGACACAATCCCCTCAGAGCTGCTCTTACTCAGTGCAACCTCTCAGGCATGCCTCCTGCTCCGTCTTTTTTCTCTCTCTGCGCATGCGAAGCTGCGGTGGCCATTTTAGGTGAGGGCACTGGGGAACACCCCCAGCCCCACCCCACCCCACCCCACCCCACCCCACCAAAAGCAAGTTCGCCTGCGCCACGTTTCCACTGAGTGGTTTGTGTCAGAAAGTCCTCAGGTGCTTACAGAGGGCAGTTATATAATGGTGGACAGGGCATTGTTGCTCTGGCCAGGTCTGATGATGTCAACGGGCGATCCGCCTTTCTATTGGATGCTGTTGGAGTCTTCATTCCTTTTGCTGGAGACGTATAATAGGCGCACCACTTTTTTTGCCTTTATTCTATATTTTAGGCATGACAGGTGTTGTTTTTTAAATTTTTATGATGCCAGATCCTTCCTTGATGGTCATGTTATGCTTTGTACTAATTTGATGAGATTTGGTCCAGCGGTTACGGAGAACATTGGTGTTCGCCGCGCACACAATGGGAACATTTATATATATATAGATTTTGAAAATGAGCATCCAGGTTTTTTTCCTTTAAATTTGTTTTGGGGGGCCCCAAGAGAGTGGGGCTCTAGCTTGTTTAGCTTAGATGTCAATCCGACACTGGCTGCCACCCTTCTTCATAGAGGGAAAGATTTTTCTATGCTGGAGAAATCACACAGGGAGTCACAGGGCAAAGCTCATTTTGGGGTCAGGAAGCCTGGAAAAGATGTTTTCATTATTGGTGCCGTTGCAGCAGAGCAGAAAGGAAGGGGGGAAAGAGAGAAAAGAGGAAATGGGCACATTTTGCGACTGATCCCTCCCCTTTCCTGCCCCTCCTGGCAAAGGGCTTCCTGTTGCCACCTACCCTCTGGTGAAATGGGCCCAGCTGGCACCCCCCCCCCAATTCATGCCCCCCCCCCAAATCTGAACCCGAGAAAGTTGCTTACTACTGGTCCAGAGATGGAAAGAAGACAAAGTCCTGGCCAGAGATGAATGGCTGACAAAGATGATGGACTATACCAAAAGGGCGAAAACGACCAGGAAAATCAGAAACCAGGAAGGAATAAATTTCACCATTTATTTAAGAGACCACTGTAAACAATTAAAAACTTTAAACAAAACAAAATAAAAAATTCCTTCCAGTAGCACCTTAGAGGCCAACTAAGTTTGTTCTTGGTATGAGCTTTCGTGTGCATGCACACTTCTTCAGATACATGCACACGAAAGCTCATACCAAGAACAAACTTAGTTGGTCTCTAAGGTGCTACTGGAAGGAATTTTTTATTTTGTTTTGTTTTGACTATGGCAGACCAACATGGCTATCTACCTGTAATTAAAAAACTTTGACAGGATTTGAGTAACGCTTGTAATATCTTAAAAACTTAGGTAAAAATTATTTTTTAAAAAATAGAGAAATTATGTGATGCAGTAGGAAAACTTGGATTATGGAAACCGGGGGGGGGGGGGGAGAGGCTGAGGATTCAGGGAATTGTAAATGTTGATGATTATGATTGATGTTTGAATCCAAATGTAGAGTGTAAAACTGAATAAAAAGTATTTTACCCCCCAAAAGGGCATTGGATGTCCATCAGCCCAAGGCTTGAGGAAAGCACACACGCTGCGTCTCTGTCAAGCTCAGGGCCCTGTTTTCGGTGCACCTAAGAACCTCAGAAGGAACCTGGATCAGGCCAAAAGGGAGGCCCATGATCGAATCCAGAATCCTGTCCACGCAGTGGCCAAACAGAGAAGTCCACCAGCAGCAACTTTCTCCATTCTTGATTCCCAGCAACTGGTATGTAGAGTTAGACTGCCTCTGATGCTGGAGGAAGAACGCAGCTATTGCAACTATTTAGCTGCTGACAGGCTTGTCCTTCCCTAGGAACTGAGGCTTGTCCTTCCCTACAAGCTGACCAGATCACCCTCCGAAGCCTGCCAGGCTAGCAGCCCACCCCTGCATCTCATTGGGGGAGCCCCTCACATTTCCCTCTCATTGGGGGGCAGGCTGACCCTCCTGCCGAGTCACAGGAGAGATTTTCATCTTTCCTTTTTAGCCACATCTTTTGGCCTGGGACTTGGCAGGGGAGAGGAGCTGGCGGGCGGCTCTGGCTGCTGCGTAAGAAAAACAATTTACACCAGGGGGAGAGATTTAAATCGAAAGCAACGCCTGCAGCCTCTGTGGCATAGCAGGTTTTTTAACCAGCTCGGCTTGGGTGCCTGTTAATCTTGGCCTGGTGCTGAGCACTGAATCACCAGCTTGGCGCATAAATATATTTGCATGCTAGCTGGGAGGGAAGGAAGGCCTGCAGGAGCAGCTGGGAGGGGTGTGGGCTGCTAGCTATGAGCCTGCCCCCCCTTCGCTCCCCATTGAGGTCACCAGGGCCTCTGAGCCAAAAGGCTCTTGTGTGCGGCTGGCTCGGGCTTAACCCTTTGCGAGCCAGGGAACAAAAGCAAACACACACAGAGCTTCAGTTCTCCTACCTTTCTTTTTTTAAAAAAAAATCTACACCCCCTCCACCTCTTTCCTCATTTTCTTCCTAATGCAACCCTCAACAAATGAAACTGATCTGTAGAAAATGTAACTTGAAAAAAGAGACATTGCACATACCTATAAGCTAAACAGGCTCTAGCTTAGGGCCCCACTCTCTTGGGCCCCCCCAAAAAATTTAAAGGCAAAAAACCCCTGGATGTACATTTCCAAAATATAAGTTAAAAAACAAATAAAATAAAACCTACATACAGCAACAGTGTTTTGTGTTGCGTAGGCTCCTATTTGTTATGTGGCCACATCAAACCTAAATCCGGCCCTGCATATACTTTGGTAAACCAAGAAATCTTTAATAATAAAAAGGGGGGAATCCACAATAAAGGGCTTAAATTAAAAAAAGGAGGGACTCAGTGTTACCGATTTCCGTTTTCTTCTTAAAAAAATTAAATAATAAAAATTTATTTAGAAGACCAGTTAAGCAGATGAAAACATTGTCAGGATTAATACTATGGACAAGATGGGGAGACATAAAATTCAGGTGTTTTATTACCCTCACAACAACCCTGTGAGGTAGACTCGGCTGAGAGGCAGTGACTGGCCGGCCCACTAGCCATTGCTCCACATGGGATTTTGCAAGGATTTTGTGCCTGCTACCAGCTGCTGTTCCACCCCAGTCGGCAAAAGATGGTCTTGCAAACCTCCGAGGTGCCCTTGGTGTAAGCGCAGAGGCACTCTTGTCAGGGCCATTGCCGCAGGCCAGCCTGCAGGTTGAGTCCTGGCAGGAGGGACATTTTTCCTTTTAAAAAGTCAGCAATGTCTGAGGGGCAGGATGGGGAAAGAGAAAGAGTCATGTCTGACATCCCTCCCCCTAACAGTCCTCCTGTGCCTTTGAAAGCTGGGCGACAGGCAGATATTCAAAGGGTGCAGTTCTTCCCTATCCACCATGCGGGGGGGGGGGAAGCTTCACCTGGTAGATTTATTCCTTGTGGTTGTTGTGCCTAAACCACACTGCAGCCTGAAGTCATGTCCATACAATATAAAAATAAGGTGAAATGAGTCAACGTGATTACTGTATTTTTCCATGTATAAGACTATATTTCCCCCCTCCCCCAAAAAAATTCAGTTTAAAATTAGGGGTCGTCTTATACATGGAATGTTGCCAAAAAAAAAAAATCTTAATTTTGGGCTCAAAAATAGGGGTTGTCTTATACACGGAAAAATACGGTGTTTTTTTTAAAAAAGTAGAAAGATCATTTCTACGTGCAAGAACCAAGAAGATGGAATCCAACAGGTGAAGCATTCAGCAGAGGCTTCACCTGTTGAACTTCTGCAAACTTAAAAAAGAAGAAGAAAGTAGAGGAGATTATAAATTGGAAGGGGGCCCGAGGAGGGAAGGACCCGGCAACTCAACTGGGGAGTGGTGGGAGATGTTCTCTTTTTTTAATTTATTATTCCTCATCTTCCCAGTTTCCACAAAAAAGAAAAATCACAAACAAAACGAGGCAACCGGGCAGGAAGGGGTTAAGGCGGCTGGGCGCGCGTCACGGGCGAGGGGGTGGGGGGAGCGCGTCAGCAGTGACGTCAGTGCCCGGGACTGGTGCGGGGGAGGCGCGCGAGGCGTCCTGCAAACGGGTTGGGCTGCGTGCGAGTGAAAGTGTGCGGGGGAGGGAGAGGGAGGGAGGGAGGCTGAGCTGCTGCCCCTCCCACGGCCCGCTAGCGTCGCCCCTTCCTCATTTTAAATCCCCATTTGTTTTGGTTTCAATGTCTATTTTTGTGCGTCCGCCTTTTGCATTTCGAGCTAGAAACCATCCGAGGCGGGTTCTACTCCCGAGTAAACCCATCCAGTCCCAATGGACATGGCTCACTTGTTGTTGTTGTTCAGTCGTTCAGTCGTGTCCGACTCTTCGTGACCCCATGGAC
Organism: Lacerta agilis; assembly: GCF_009819535.1. Lineage (NCBI taxonomy): Eukaryota > Metazoa > Chordata > Lepidosauria > Squamata > Lacertidae > Lacerta > Lacerta agilis. The sequence goes on from NC_046329.1 coordinate 11,984,549, forward strand.
CAGAGCACGCCAGGCACGCCTATCCTTCACTGCCTCCCTCAGTTTGGCCAAACTCATGTTAGTAGCTTCAAGAACACTGTCCAACCATCTCATCCTTTGTCGTCCCCTTCTCCTTGTGCCCTCCATCTTTCCCAACATCAGGGTCTTTTCTAGGGAGTCTTCTCTTCTCATGAGGTGGCCAAAGTACTGGAGCCTCAACTTCAGGATCTGTCCTTCTAGTGAGCACTCAGGGCTGATTTCTTTGAGAATGGATAGGTTTGATCTTCTTGCAGTCCATGGGACTCTCAAGAGTCTCCTCCAGCACCATAATTCAAAAGCATCAATTCTACGGCGATCAGCCTTCTTTATGGTCCAGCTCTCACTTCCGTACATTACTACTGGGAAAACCATAGCTTTAACTATACGGACCTTTGTCGGCAAGGTGATGTCTTTGGTTTTTAAGATGCTGTCTAGGTTTGTCATTGCTTTTCTCCCAAGAAGCAGGCGTCTTCTAATTTCGTGACTGCTGTCACCATCTGCAGTGATCATGGAACCCAAGAAAGTGAAATCTCTCACTGCCTCCATTTCTTCCCCTTCTATTTGCCAGGAGGTGATGGGACCAGTGGCCATGATCTTAGTTTTTTTGATGTTGAGCTTCAGACCATATTTTGCGCTCTCTTCTTTCACCCTCATTAAAAGGTTCTTCAATTCTTCCTCACTTTCTGCCATCAAGGTAGTATCATCAGCATATCTGAGGTTGTTGATATTTTTTCCGGCAATCTTAATTCCGGTTGGGGATTCATCCAGTCCAGCCTTTCACATGATGTATTCTGCATATAAGTTAAATAAGCAGGGAGACAATATACAGCCTTGTCGTACTCCTTTCCCAATTTTGAACCAATCAGTTGTTCCATATCCAGTTCTAACTGTAGCTTCTTGTCCCACATAGAGATTTCTCAGGAGGCAAATGAGGTGATCCGGCACTCCCATTTCTTTAAGAACTTGCCATAGTTTGCTGTGGTCGACACAGTCAAATGCTTTTGCATAATCAATGAAGCAGAAGTAGATGTTTTTCTGGAACTCTCTGGCTTTCTCCATAATCCAGCGCATGTTTGCAATTTGGTCTCTGGTTCCTCTGCCCCTTCGAAATCCAGCTTGCACTTCTGGGAGTTCTCGGTCCACATACTGCTTAAGCCTGCCTTGTAGAATTTTAAGCATAACCTTGCTAGCATGTGAAATGAGTGCAATTGTGCGGTAGTTGGAGCATTCTTTGGCACTGCCCTTCTTTGGGATTGGGATGTAGACTGATCTTCTCCAATCCTCTGGCCACTGCTGAGTTTTCCAAACTTGCTGGCATATTGAGTGCAGCACCTTAACAGCATCCTCTTTTAAAATTTTAAATAGTTCAGCTGGAATATCATCACTTCCACTGGCCTTGTTGTTAGCAAGGCTTTCTAAGGCCCATTTGACTTCACTCTCCAAGATGTCTGGCTCAAGGTCAGCAACCACATTACCTGGGGTGTATGAGACCTCCATATCTTTCTGGTATAATTCCTCTGTGTATTCTTGCCACCTCTTCTTGATGTCTTCTGCTTCTGTTAGGTCCTTTCCACTTTTGTCCTTAATTGTGGTAATCTTTGTACGAAATGTTCCTTTCATATCTCCAATTTTCTTGAATAAATCTCTGGTTTTTCCCATTCTGTTATTTTCCTCTATTTCTTTGCATTGCTCGTTTAGAAAGGCCCTCTTGTCTCTCCTTGCTATTCTTTGGAAATCTGCATTCAATTTCCTGTATCTTTCACGATCTCCTTCGCATTTTGCTTGTCTTCTCTCCCCCGCTATTTGTAAGGCCTCATTGGTCAGCCACTTTGCTTTCTTGCATTTCTTTTTCATTGGGATAGTTTTCGTTGCTGTCTCCTGTATAATGTTACGAGCCTCCATCCACAGTTCTTCAGGTACTCTATCCACCAAATCTAAATCCTTGAACCTGTTCTTCACTTCAACTGTGTATTCATAAGGAATTTGATTTAGATTGAATCTTACTGGCCCAGTGGTTTTTCCTACTTTCTTCAGTTTAAGCTGGAATTTTGCTATAAGAAGCTGATGATCTGAGCCACAGTCAGCTCCAGGTCTTGTTTTTGCTGAGTGTATAGAGCTTCTCCATCTTTGGCTGCAGAGAATATAATCAATCTGATGGCTCACTTAGGCCCCCTTAAATTTACAGTGGGCTTCCTCTGGAGTAGGGTTTGATTGGAGGCATTAGCAAGTTATTATAGATCAGTTCCTTTTTTCTAAAAAATAATGTTTAGGGGGTCCTCTCATTTTGACTCAAGAAAATCACCATTTTATAGTTCATATGGGGGGAATGGACAAAAGATTCACAAAATTTTTAGAGGTCTGCGTACCCCCAGAAAAAAGGCATTTTCAATCTTAGCAAATTATTATAGATTATTATTATTACTGATTGCATTTATATCCCCCTTTCTTTCCCCCGGCCAGTTTTCCCCATCCTCATTTATCCCCACAACAACCTTGCGAGGTAGGCAAGGCCGAGAGAGTAGTGTTGGGTCTCTTCCAGGTCCAACAATACTCACCCTGCAGTCCAGCAAAGCATTTTTTTTGCATAATATTATAATAACAACAGTACTGTAATAGCTTTTCTAAGGGTCATGTGATGGCAGTGGGCGGGGCCAGAGGCAAAGTGGGCAGGGCAACACTTCAAAACATTGCCTTTCGTACACTTAAGACTTGTTTCTGGGCACATTTTTGTGCAGCCCCTTGCTGTCCTCAGTCAGGCAAGCAGAGGGGGCTGGACTGGATGTCCCTTGGGGGTCCCTTCCAATTCTACAATTCCATGGGGCATGACCAGAGTGCAAGGGACCTGTTTGCAGCCAAGGAGAAACAAGGAAGATGCAAAGGAGGGCTGCTGAGGCGTGTGGCCTCCGAGAGAGAAATTGGGGGGGGGCAGCTTTTGGCCTAACCACCCCTTTGCTGCATTGGGGGGGGGCGGGTCCCTCCCTTCTCAAAAGGGGGGCCCTGCAGTTGTGCCCCCAAAGTCCTGCCCTTTCACAGCACCGCTGCCTCGCTAGCTGCCATCTGCCACCCCAGGGGGCTCCTCACCCAGCAGGAGCAAAGAGACCTGCCCTTCCCTCTGCCAGCCTTACCCCCAGCCAGCAGGGCAGGAACGCCCCACTGTTGGGCTGGGTGGGTGCGAGAGAGAGATTGTATCGCAGTGGGGCTGGCCGGCTGGCTGACCTGCAGCAGCAGCAGCAGAAACTGGCTTGCGTCCCAAGCAGCACACGCCCAGGTTTGAAGGATGGAAAATCCAGGCGGCAGATGGAAAATCCAGGCCTGTGCCCACCACAGGGAGGCATTGCTTGGCCAAGAGCAGAGAGCAATCCCTCTTTGCGGTTTCACGTGTCACTTGTGAATGCGGCAGGCAAGGAAACCCGGTTTGGAAAGGGGAGGGAGGTTCCTGAGCATGGGGAAACAGCAGGGTGCGGAGCGTCCCAGAGGCATCATAGCGGCAGGTGCAAATCGAGACACAGGGAAGCAGATGTTAGAGCGGCGAGGCAGAGCTGTTCCCCATCCTGACATGCATTTTATTCTTAAATCAGATTCAGGGGAACCTGCCTCCCACCAGTTCCTGGACTCTGGTTCCTGTTAGTTCCAGGAACCTGCGGCCCAGATGGTCCCTGTCTCTGGCAGGAGAAGAGCAGGACGAAACAGGCGGCTGTCTCCCAGCTCCATCTGGTCCGCAGGATGAGACCCTCCCTGCCTGCAGACTGTCTTGCCAGAGTGGTGCATGCTCTGGTTATCTCCCGCTTGGACTACTGCCATGCGCTCTACGTGGGGCTCCCTTTGAAGGTAACCCAGAAACTGCAGTTAATCCAGAATGCGGCAGCTAGACTGGGGACTGGGAGTGGAGACCATATAACCCCGGTCCTGAAAGGCCTACATTGGCTCTCATGACGTTTCCGGGCACAATTCAAAGTGTTGGTGCTGACATTGAAAGCCCTCAACGGCTTTGGCCCAGTATACCTAAAGGAGCGTCTCCACTCTGGACACGGGGGTCCATCTCCCAAGGGCCTTCTGGCGGTTCCCTCCCTGTGAGAAGCGTGGTACCCAGAACTGGACACAGCACTGACAGCAGCTGGCGCCTCTCCTTAGATGAGGGAAGGAGAAACCCGCATCCCTTAGCTGTTGCTGAACTCCCAGCATGGCCGGCGGTCAGGGATGATGGGAGATGTGTTGAAGCAACACTCAGATGTCCCCACAGGTCAGCCCTCCTGTATTGGGTTCATACACTGGAAAGAATTTGCCTCTCGTGGATCATATTTTGTGCCTGGGTTTTGTGAGCTTTGCTGGGCTCCCAGGAGTTCTCAATTTGCAGAGAGAACGGGGAAGGGAGGGAACCCCAATCCCAAAAGATGAAGGCGAGGTTTGCTCAAGGCTGTGAATCTGGGTGGGGCGCCTCGGGTGTTCTCCTCTGGGTCCTCCTTTGCTCCTGAAAACCTTTCTCTCTCCGCACAAACCTTTCCCCTTGCAAATCAGATTGGAAACCCTCCCCCTTATGGGGCTGGCAGGCCTCCCAGTGAGGGTCTCTTGCATGGGGTGCCCTCCTGTGGGGTCGAGGCATACGGAGGGCGGCACGCCCAGCATGGCCCGAGAGGCCCAGCCAGAGCCAAGGAGTCTAATTTGAGCTCTTTCCAAAGCCCTGCCCACGTTCCATGGAAGACTCCGCCAACCCCATAATTAGTGGGACGGGACAGGTTTTGCGGCCGGACCAACTGGTTCAGACTTTCCGTGTTGATGAGACGCTCCTTCTTCGGTTTTCAAACCATCATATCTATGTAGCTTGTGAATTGAATGGTGCCTTTCCTCCACCCTAGAAACGGTCCTCTCTGTCAGACCTTCCAGGTGTGCTTATTTTCCAGGGACAGTCCTGGATTTACAGAAGCCTTCCCGGTTTCTGATTCGATCCTGTTTTTCCTTAGGGTGTCCCTGTTTTCACTGGAGAAAGGTTGGAGGTGTCAGCCAAGGTGCTGGATGGGATCCCATTGCCCAAGGCACAGCAAAGTTGAGAAGATCCATAAGTGGGAAGATCCATGTGGGAGCACCCAATTTTGGCCTCGCACCGTATTACGAAAGATGACCAAAGTCCCCCCACCCCATTAGCAATGTGTTTTGGGAAAGCTCTCTGTGCATGCTTGGAGGCATGCGCCTTCGCTGTCGCACACTGCATGCAGCCAGAGGGTACAAAGAGCTGTGCTTTACAAATGACTGAAGCAACGGCAGGCAACTCTCGCACACAGAACAACTTGAGGCTCCCAGCAGAGAGCCTGGCCAGGTGGCTCAAGGGGCTTGGGAAACAGCGATGGCGGCATTGTCCCTGCATGGTCCAGGCCAGCTCTAATTCCTAGCACCCTCAAACTACAGTTCCCAGGTTGAGTGGCTGGTTCTGCTCAATTTGGTCACAGCCTCTGAAAAAGCCTTCAGGTGGGTGCCTCCCCACCCGTGGGACCCTCTCCCCCTTTTGGGTCCCCTCACCTAGCCTGGATCTGCCCCCCTCTTCTTGCCGGGGGCCATTGCCCTCCCTCCCCCTGTCTCTTTCCCAGCGAAGGAGGCTGCGAAATTAAAAGCAGCCTTCCAGGGCTTCTTAATCCATCCCAGGCCTCTCTGCCTTGGCGCTTTCCCAGGATGGGGGGGGGGGGAGCGAGGGAGAGAAGGCCCTTCCCCGCTGGGGACACAGCCAGAGCCAGCCTTGGCCTAACCCTGCCGGAGATTGCAGAGGCACCTGGCAATTAAAGAAGGGGGGAAAGCACACCCAGCTCGGGCGTTCCCTGCTTGGCTCCCCCCAGGTGCCCTTGGAAACCAGGGAAGGTGTCCTAGACAACCGCAGGTTGTGACGCTGTGGCTTCATGCAGGTTTTGCACAGGGGCCGTTGCACGGCGATGGAGGCCTCTGTGAATCTCATTTTTAAAAGTACGTCGCCGTCGGAGAGGAGCAAAACAGAACAAAAGGGTTTGCTGTCAAGGAAGGAAAAGCTTAGTACAGTTATGTTTTTTGGAGGGAGGGGGAGGGTCAGGAGATGTCTTGCACTTAAGGATGTTGAGTCGTAATCTCCTTTCTTGCAACTTGAAGCCACTGGTTCGAGTCCTGTCCTTCAGAGCAGGAGGAAAGCGACTCAGGCGCTTAGAAAGTTGTCCTCTTCCATGTGGCAGGCCTTGAGATATCGGAAGATGTCTCTCCTATCTCAGGCTAAACACCTGAAAAGGCTCCTTTAACCATTCCTCATCGGGTTTCCAGACCCTTGATCATCTTAGTTGTCCTCTGCACACCTTCCAGCTTGTCAACATCCTTCTTAAATTGTGATGCCCAGAACTGGACACAGGATTCCAGATGTGGTCTGACCAACGCAGAATAGAGTAGTACTTCCCTTGATCTGGACCCCAGATGTTTAGTGTCCTGTTGATGCAGCCTGGAATAGCATTCACTTTTTTTGATGCTGCATCACACTGTTGATTCGTGTTAAGCTTTTGGTCCACCCAGACCCCTAGGTCCTTTTCACATGTACTGCTAGTGAGCCAAGTGTCCCCCCCCCCCAATCCTATATTTGCACATCTAAGTGCAGAATCTGACATTTGTCCCTATGGAAATTCAGTTTGTCAGCTTGCGCCTGGTTCTCCAGTCTGTTAAAGTCATTTCGAATCCTGATTCTGTCTTCTTAGCTACCCCTCCCAGTTTGGTGTTGTCTGCAAATTATACTTGACCCCACCCAGGAACAGCTGTGGTGCAGGATTCCTGCATTGCAGGGGGTTGGACCAAATGACACTAGGGGGTCCCTTCCGACTTGACAGATCTGTGGCTCTAGCCCTGACCACTGAGCATGCTGGCTCTTGTGAGGGTTCAAGTCCACAGCTGCAAAGCTACAAGGGAAGAGGAGCTGCCGTTTCTCTGTTTACTCCTGAACATGTCTCTCTCTCAACCCTCTCCCCCTGCTGTTTGGCCACTACCATTTTTAATTTTATTTTTTCATTTGCCCCCAAAATTGGGGTGAAATCAGGGCTCCTTCCTTGCACCCCAGCCCAGGTGGCCTCAGAAGCCATTGACTGTGACATGTCAGGGGAAAAGGAAACCTTAATAAAAAGAATATATAAAGGAGAGGCAGCAGAGGGGGGAGCACAGAGAAGCGATTATTTTTATCCGCTGAGCAAAGGCCTGGAAGCATTTCTTCTGCTCTGCTTAGTGCGCAGCTATTCCAGATTCGGGTGGTGGGGGCTGTCGTGACTCATGGCTCTGGAAGAGGAGAAGCGCGTCTCCCCGAGGGAGGGGGAGAGCGCACCCTGTGGCTCCCATGGGTGCTGGAAAGAAACACCTGCTTCCACCCCACGGAAAAGGGTGGCCTGCTGACAAGGTGCTGCGGGGAAAGAGCATTTGGAGAGACTAGTGAGTTAGGGCGAGAGAGGCAGACATCTGTCCTGCCCTCAAGCTTGCAACCAGGAAAGACACGAGATAAAAGGAAAACAGTTCAGGAGGGAAGAGGAAATACTCAAGCTCATCATGTTCCAGGCCTATCTAGCTCAGCATTGTCCACACTGACTGGCAGCAGCAGCTCTCCAGGGTTTCAGGCAGGGGAGATTCCTAGTCCTACCTGCAGATGCCACCCAGGATTGAAGCTGGGACCCCCTGCATGCAGAGCAGATTCTCTGCATCGGCTGCCACAAGTGGGTGGAGGTGAAGCTGCTCTCAGGCCCTGCATGGGGGCTTCACTTTGTGGGGGCCTAGCTGGCCGCTGTGGGGGCACGATGCTAGCCTGGACGAGCCAGCTGCTGCAGGGCTCTTTAGATTATTATTATTATTATTAATACCCTGTTCATCTGGCTGGGTGACCCCAGCCACTCTGGGCGGCTCCCACCAAAATATTAAAAGCACAATAAAACTTCAAACATTGATAATCAGGGCTGCCTTCAGATGTCTTCTAAAAGTCAGATAGTTGTTTATTTCCTTGACATCTGATGGGAGGGCATTACACAGGGCAGGCGCGACCACCAAGAAGGCCCTCTGCCTGGTTCTCTGTAACCTCACTTCTCGCAGAGAGGGAACCGCCAGAAGACCCTCGGGAAGAGGACCCCGGTGTCCAGGCTGGACGATGGGGGTGGAGACATCAGGGATACAGGGCTGTTTAGGCCTTTCAAGGTCAGCACCAACACTTTGAATTGTGCTCGGGAATGTCCTGGGATGTCCTTATCCATTTAAGAAATCTTTCAAAAACAAGCTTTGCCTGGGAATCCAAGCGCCACACCCGCCTCTGGATCTGGCCAGCCTCCAGAGCCACATTTCGCAAAGGGCAAAGTGTTCCAGGGGCAGGAGTTGCTGTGGGTGGAGGGGGCTGAGACAGGCCACTTCCACTAGCAGACTGACCGCTCCCTGAGCCTGTCAGCTCACGCCAAGCGCTGCCACGATATGGACTTCTTGCAAGACAGTGAAACAACAAAACAAGATTTGCAAGCTGTGTTTTGAGAACTGAAGGGGAATGGGAGCTCTCTTGGGCCCCTCCAGCAGAAACGCAGACGCCAAACAGCCGATTCCAAGTTTATTCTGCTCGTAAACTTAAAACTGGGTTACAAAGCACATTTTTTTTAATTAAAAAAAAAAGGAAAGGAAAGAATGGTTGCAGTTTGTTTTCTGGCTCCGACCAACTGCTGCTGATATCACAGAGGTGGCCGACGCAGCTTCCCGAGAGATTCTCAGAAGGGTCACACAAACGGGATGCTTTAGCTCAGAGGCTGAGGCAATAAATTCCACCTGGGAGGGAACTGGGTGTGTGGAGATTTTGGAAGCAGAGATTAGCCTGACTCCTTCCAGATGTTGCTGGATTGGAGCTCCCATCAGCACCCCAGAATATTGGCTGTGCGGATGGGAGTCTGGTAGCATCCTGGGGGACGAATGGGCACAGATCACCTCCTGCATGATCTACCGCACATTATTTCCTTCCCCTTCTGGCTGCTCAACAAATATCCCTGGGAAATATCTGGGGGGCAATGGGCTGGGGGGGGGGAAGGCTGAACAAGAGAGACAGGACCAGAGGGAGCCTGGGAGACTAAACTCCTGCTGAAGGTGTGATGGAAGCCCAGGTGGAACCAGCAAAATTCCCTTGTCCTGCGCTACCTGTCCATCCACCTTGCTCCCCAAAAACTGAACCCAGAGCTGAAGTTGCCTTCGACAAGTCCCATTTTCTAATAAAAAGAAAGCTACATCGTTTAATCCTGACACTCCGAGTGGAAAGCCTCGCTTGTCCTCTCCGTTACTGTCGTTCCGAAGGATGGCAAGGAAACAATTCCAAAAAAGGGTGGGGGGAGGGAAAAGGTGACGCCGAATTACCCCTCCAAAAGGTTATCCAGATTCTCAAGTTAAGAGCTAAACTGTGTGGATGCCCTCAGGGGAGACACCTTTAAACACTCATTTCTAATAAATGGTACTTAAAAGCAAAAAGAGACAAAAACTAGAAGCCAGTTGCTTCCGTCTCCCCCGAGGTATGTGGAAACAGAGGGACCTAAGAGTTTCTTTTGTGGGTGAAGAGGGACGGCGGACCAGCCTTCCTGGCATGGTGTGGCACTTGAGTCTGGGACACCATCTTTGGCTCCTCACTGCTTGGCTGCCTGACGCCCAGGCTTCTTCTCCTGCTGTCCTCCTCGGCCGCTGCCTGGGATCCCCCCTCGTCCACGGCCACCAAACACACCTGGGGGGGGGAGAAAAGAGGAAGGGGGTGAGCTCAGGGGAATCGCTTTGCGAGGGGAGGCTCTCGCGCCCTGCGGTGGTGGTGGTGGTAATAGTAATAGTAGTAGTAGTAATAATAATAATAATAATAATAATAATAATTTATTTGTACCACTCTGGGCGGCTCCCAACCAAAAATTAAAAACACAATATAGCATTAAACCTTAAAAACTTCCCAATACAAGGCTGCCTTCAGATATCTGCCACGGGGGCCGGATTAGGCCCCCAATACGGAGTTTGGACATGCCTGGCTTATGAATAAGACTGTGGCGTCTTTATTCTCTTAGGAGGGATTCAAGGGGTCTTACCAGGAAAATATTAGAACGCATTTCAATCTGAAGAAGCCAGATTGAATTGTGTTTTTTTTTAAGAAACTCACACGAGTTTGCAACTAGTTTTCTGCTGCGTAAGAAGGGGAATGCACTCTGCTAAGTGGAGAAACTTGCTAGCACGAGTTAGGAAGGATATTATATTAATAAACAACCACCCTCAGCATTCCTACAGTCAAGGCCAGCCCCACCCCCCCGGCCGCAGCCCTCTGAAGTGGGAGATTCCCCGGCAGCCCCCCCCCCGAGCTCCGGAGAGAGGCTCACCCCGGCCGGTACCGCCGACTCCGCGCCCTTTCTGCTGCTTCTGCTGCTGCATCCCGCCCCGGCCTCTACCCTTGGACACCACCTCCTCCTTGACCATGTCAATGATCTCGTCCGGGATGCGAAGGTACTTGATGGTGCTGCCGCGGATGTAGCACTCAGGCATCCGCCAGAACTTGTCTCCGTCCTGCCCGAGAGAAAAGAGAGAACAGAACTGGGTTCAACTGCAACTAATCCAGAATGTGGCAGCCAGACTGGCGACTGGGAGTGGAGACCATATAACACCAGTCCTGAAAGACCTACATTGGTTCCTTTCTGATCACAATTCAAAGTCTTGGTGCTGACCTTGAAAGCCCCAAACGGCCCTGTATCTCTGAAGGAGCGTCTCCACCCGGACACCGGGGTCCATCTCCCAAGGGCCTTTTGGCAGTTCTCCCCCCTGCAAGAAGTGAGGTTGCAGGGAAGCAGGCAGAAGGCCTTTTCAGTGGTGGCGCCTGCCCTGTGGAACGCCCTCCCATCCCTCCCTGTTTGGGGAATATTTTGATATTTGTTGAATTATTGTATTTTAGTATTTTGCTGGAAGCCACCCAGAGTGGCTGGGGAAACCCAGCCAGATGGGCGGGGTATAAATAATAAATTATTATTATTATCTGTTTTGGTACTGGTTTCACCAAAACCACCTTGCAAAGTAGTTCTTGCAGTTGCCAAACAATTAATTTCTGTCCTGCAACTGCAATAACTACTTTGAATAAGGAGCAAATTATTTTGACTGATTTCCTTTTAGCAACAAGGACATAAAAGTGCAAGGTGGTTTGGGTAAAACCAGTAGCAAAACAGATTAAAAAAAGAAATAGAATGAAAAGAGCGAGTTTAATAATACAGTGGTACCTTGGTTCCCAAACACCTTGGTTCTCAAACTCTGAAAACCTGGAAGTACGGTAAGTGTTCCGGTTTTTGAGCGATTTTCAGAAGCCGAACGCCCAATGCAGCTGTTGGCTATTGTTTCTGCACCAATCAGAAGCCGCGCCTTGGTTTTCGAACATTTCGGAAGTTACACAGACTTCCGGAACAGATTAAGTTTGGCGCTTTTGTTTTTGCTCTTTATTTTGCTTTTTTGTTTTTGAATCGTTTTCGGTTCATTTGTTTTTGTGACTGTGCGGAACTGATTGATTGATTGACTGCGGAAATGGATAAAACATCCTCCAATGACTGTCATCAGTGCTGGTAAGAAAAATAATAATTTTAATTTTTATCATCTACAATACTGTCCTCTTTATTTTATAGTACAGTGCATTGATTATTGCTTTCACTTTATGGATCAATGGTCTCATTAGATTGTAAAATTCACGTTAAATGGCTGTTTTAGGGGTTGTTTTGCATTACTTTCTATGGGAAAGAAACACGCCTTGGCTTTGGAACGGACTTCCGGAACAGATTAAGCCTGAGAACCAAGGGACCAATGTACTGCTCTCTCCCTATCTTTCTTCATTTGAACGTTTTCCTGCCCAACTGGAGGCAATTTTAACATCGCAGGCAGGCTGCCTACCGCCCCTTTGTTTTGGAAGCTTCTTACTTCTTGTTGCAAAACTGGCTGCCACAAACGCTGTCTTTTTAAAGCTGAAGGGGAAACCCCATTTCTAATCCTGCCCCCAATGTGGTTTTTGCCAACTTGCTTAGCTCTGCGCTAACATTTACCTCCCTCTCTTCCGGAGGAGACTCGAGTTTTGTGCAAAAATGGCTCCTCCCCTGCTGAGCTGAAAAATAAAAGGAGATTTTTCCCACCCTTGCGACTGAAGTCTTGCCAGCGCCAGAGCCTGGCCCTTCCATCTCCCAGACAGTTAGGCCGCAAGGCAGCGCCTCCTAATGGGCAGTGGGCAAGCAGCAGCCCAACAAAAGGCAGAAAAGGGATGCTGGTTTACAAGGCTAGAGTAGGGGTTCCCAAATTGGTGGGAGCACCCCCTGGGGATGGCGGGATTGTGCTAAGAGGCCCCTAATGGGGTGGCGCTAAAGGTCTGGATGACTCCAGACTTTGGAAAGCTGGTTTTTCCCCCTCCTTTTTAATTACTTTATTGAACTTTAAAAAATAACAACACAAAATAAAAATTATCAAAGAATTGTCAATATCTATTGCACTGTGTCACAGTCTTCTTCTAGTTCCATTGACTTCCCGCCAACTCCATCTAGCTTTAAATTTATATTTATCCAGCGCACTGTTTGTGTCTATTTTAAATAATTGCTTAGCCTAGATATTGTACTTTCTTAAACCTGTTCGGTGTAAAACAGAAGCTATTCAAAGGCTGCCAGAGATTTTATATTGTTTCAATCTTTTATGTAACTTTTAAATAAACACCATTTATTGAAAAATACTGATAGCTTAGCTAGTTCTGCGTACTCCATTAGTTTTTGTTGCCACTCCAGTTTTGATGGTACTTTTTCTTACTTCCAATTTAATGCTATTAAAATTCTCACAGTCACTGTCACAAATAAGAATTCCCTTACATTTTGGGGGATATCAGAACCCAGTATCCCAAGAAGGAAGACTTTAGAAAGCTGTTACCACAGCTTTCTTGTGAATTAAGTCTGGGATAGCTCAGTTGGCAGAGCGTGAGTTTCTTAATCTCGGGGTTGTGGGTTTGAGCCCCACATTGAGCAAAAGATACGTACATTGCAGGCGGTTGGACTAGATGACCCTTGTTGTTCTTTCCGACTCTACAATTCCATGAATTGTTTGGTCGTGCAAACAGCTATCCTGAATAATGCTTTTATAGGGCAGGGGGCACTGGGGATGAGTTTGTGGAACCGCAAAGGGGGAAACGCCCCCCAAAAAGCTTGGGAAACGCTGGCTTACAAGGCCAGACTTCAGAGGTTGTAACCATCCAGAGAAGAGCAGTGTGTGGGGAAATAAACCTGAAAGAAACGAGGGTTCAAGTCGTCACTCAGCCATGAAACTCCCTGGGTGACCAGGGGTTGTGTCCCCCACTCTCAACCCAACCTACCTTGCCCGCATCCTGTTCTCATAGCGGCCAACCAGTAGACACTTTGTTAAATAAATACTACTACTACTATAATAAATAATGGGCTGATGTCATTGCAGGGCTGGCCGCGTGTTGCATGCCAAGAGGAAGGGGGCGCAGAGGTGGTGCCAGGGTCGTGGGAAGCCCTGTGCGCAGGCTTGCTTGCCCTGCTCCCGCCCCCCGCTTGCATTTAATCCAGTTTGCAAGGAGGGGAAGGTGGTCCCTGCGCCAATTCTGCCTGTTGTCAAACTTTCGGAATAAAAATCTGCTCGTGCCACACTCATTCTCATTTGGAAAACAAAAGGAGCAGCTCCTAGCTCTGCTTGATTTACAATGTAGAGCACAACTGCATTATAAAATGGCCATTCGGAAAGTATTAAGCAATGCAGTGCATCATTCCTAAAATAAAATAATAAACAAGCCTCTTACATATGTACCTTAAGTAGGTATACAAACACGGTGAGAAGTGTGAGCTTGCAGTATCACTTGAAGCTCTCATTTTGAAGATAACAGGAATAATAATAAAAAGAGTAATAAAGTTTACCCTGGAGGTGCAGATGACTTCGCGCAGGTTGATGTTCATCCAGTTATCACAGCTGACCAGGTGACCATTGTAAGTCTCCCCATTCTTCAGCTCCACCAGCTGGAAAGATAAGGCAGGAGATTAGATGAAGGAACTGGGCACCAATATATTGCGGAGGAAGGATGGGGGGAAAACCTGGGGCCCTCCCGGTGTCAGACAACACCCCCCCCCATCCACATTGCAGAAACACCTCCCAGATCTAAAAAGAGGCATTTCCTTCTCTCTCACAGTCCTGGAGGTCTTTTGGGCAACATCTGACATCCCACAGCCCTTGCTTTGCCTTCCCAAAGCCCAGGACAGTGGTACCTTGGTTCCCAAATGCCTGAAAACCCAGAAGTGTTCCGGTTCCTGAACGTTTTTTGGAAGTCGAACATCCGATGTGGCTGTCAACAATTGTTTCCAGGGCGCCGGCGCCAATCAGAAGCCATGCCTTGGTTTCTGAATGGTTTCCGAAAACAAAAACGCAAAATAAAGAGCAAAAACAAAAGTGCCAAACTTAATCCGTTCCGGAAGTCCGTTTGACTTCCGAAATATTCAAAAACCAAGGCACAGCTTCTGATTGGTGCAGGCGCCCTGGAAACAATAGCTGATAGCCGCATCGGATGTTCGGCTTCCATTCCCCCCCCCCCCCGAAACCTGGAACCGTGTTTTTGGAGTTTGAGAACCAAGATACCACTGTATACCTCACCTTTCCCTCCAAGGAGTTCAAGGCAGCACTCCTAGTTCTCCCCACTTTATCCTTACAACAACCTTACAAGGGAGGCTAGTCCAAGAGGGGGGATTTGAAACCTGCTTTCCCAGGTTTCAGTTCAACACTCTAACCCAGGGGTCAGCAAACCTTTTCAGCAAGGGGCCGGTCCGCTGTCCCTCAGACCTTGTGGGGGGCTGGACTATATTTTGGGGGAAAAAATGAACTAATTTCTATGCCCCACAAATAACCCAGAGATGAATTTTAAATAAAAGCACACATTCTACTCATGTAAAAACACACTGACTCCCGGACCGTCCGCGGGCTGGATTTAGAAAGCGACTGGGCTGCATCCGGCCCCCGGGCCTTAGTTTGGGGACCCCTGCTCTAACCACTACACATCGCTGGCTCTCGTTAGTCTCTTCCCCCAAAAAGCCAGTTTTCTGTATGCAGGGATTTAAAAATGAATAAAATTGGAGGTGCATCCAGCCACAGTCTGAAATTGCACAGCTCAGCAGCGAGTCAGACTCCTCCTCTGCAGTTTGACTGAAGGCTAGACGTGACCCGGACTCACCATGGGGTGGTTCTGCGCCGTCTTCAGCAAGGAGAGCGGAAGCTGTAAGAGGGGGGCAAATTGGGCAGGTTGAGAAACACACCTGGCACATAAAGGAGTCTTCACAGTTGAGCCGGCCTTAATCGTTTCCATGCTTTTCAGAACCTAAGTAGAGCCCTGCTGGATCAAGCCAAAGGGGGGCCACCAGGTCCGGCGTCCTGTCCTCACACTGCCCACCCAGACACCCCAAAGGGAAGCCCCCCCCCAGCAGGACTTGAGCACTGCAGCTGCAACTCTCCCCGCTCAAACCGCCCAGAGACCTCTGGGTATAGGGCAGTATATAAATTCAATAAATAATAATTATTGTGATTCCCAGCTGAACATAACCCTCAGCTTACCGGGCATCAGGGGGGCGCAGGAGCCCCCATTACCTTACCTTGGAGGGAGGGAAATAAGCCCCCCCTTCCAATGCCACTGAACTCAATGGGGCCTACTGCTGAGTGAATATCTGGAAGATGTGGAGAGTGAACCACTTTGGCTGTATCCAAGGAGGCACACAAACCCCCCTCCATTGCTTCACACTAATGCTGCAATCCTGCTTAGGGCACCTGGTAAATGCCACCACACTCAATGGGTCTCATCCCTAAAGGAACCCGCTTACCTGGGAGGTAGGGAGGAGCGAACCCCTTTTGCTTTACCCAAGCCCCCTCCCCATGTGAACCCCCCACCTCGTTTGACATTTACACCGCAATCCGAAGCGCATACCTACTTCTGGCACACTCCATTGAACTGAATGGGTCCTGCCCCTGAGTGATTCAGCTTACCTGAGGTGGGGGCAGTGGGAGGGAGCCCTCGTTGCCTTATCTGGGGTGGGTGGAAAGGGGCCGCTCTATTGCCTTCCTCTAGCCACCCCTGTTGTCTTTGTCCATGGAGTTTTCTTGGCAGGGATACTGGAGTGGCTTGCCGGTTCCTCCTCCAGGTGCATCACATTTAGTCTAAACTCTCCACTATGACCTGTCCATCTTGGATGGCCCTGCATGGCATAGCTCATAGCTTCCATGAGTTATTCAAGCCCTTTAGCCACGACAAGGCAGTCATCCATGATGGATCACCATGGAAGTGAGAGCTGGACCATAAGGAAGACTGATCGCCAAAGAATTGATGCTTTTGAATTCTGGTGCTGGAGGAGACTCTTGAGAGTCCCATGGACTGCAAAAAGATCAAACTTATCCGTCCTTAAAGAAATCAGCCCTGAGTGCTCAATGAAAAGACAGATCCTGAAGCTGAGGCTCCAGTATTTTGGCCACCTCATGAGAAGAGAAGACTCCCTAGAAAAGACCCTGATGTTGGGAAAGATGGAGGGCACAAGGAGAAGGGGACGACGGAGGATGAGATGGTTGGACAGTGTTCTCGAAGCGACTGGCATGAGTTTGGCCAAACTGCGAGAGGCAGTGAAGGATAGGGGTGCCTGGCGTGCTCTGGTCCAGGGGGTCACGAAGAGTCGGACACGACTGAACAACAAAAAAAGCCGCCCCAGACACCCACTTCGCCCCCTCCCAGGACACTCCATTGAACTGAATGGGTCCTGCCCCATAGCCAATCCCTGTGTGAGCCCCCCTGGTTTGTCCTGGGGCGGGTCAGCCCCTCCCCCGGCTTACTCCCGGGTAGACCTTCCTGAGGCCCCCCCTCCCCCTTTTCCCAGCCTCACCATGTTCCCGCTCAACGCTGCTGCTGCTGCTGCTGCTGCTGCTGCTGCTGCTGCTGCTGCTCCGCCGCCCCAGCAACCTCGACTTCCGCTTCCGGCTTCCGCCCGCCGAACGCTTCGACCTCAGCGCCCGTTCAATGAGGAGCCTCCTGAGCGGCGGCCGTAAAGCGACGGCGGGGGAGCGGCGCGCGCGACAGTCTCGCAAAAACGTCGCGGAACGGAGGGGCCGCTTTACCCAGCAAACCCCGCGGCGGAGAAAGGAGCGCCTTGCCCACAATGCAGCGCGGCGGCTGCTTCCCTCTGGCCAAGGAGTATTAAATATTAAAAAATATTGGCCTAATTTTATTTTGTGGTGGGGTGTTTCTTTAATAATTTTTAACAATTTAATAATAAAAAGTGTTATTAATAAAAAATAATAAGCAATTTTGGGTGAGCTCCTACTTGGCATGAGCTCAGCTCATTTTCTTTTCCAAAGCATTTTAACTAAAACCACAATTGCACTTTTGAGTGTGTTGTAAAATGAAAAAAAAATGCATTAACTGGATCATTGTGTGTGTCACAATATTGAACGTATCGCCCCCTCCTGTTTCAGTAGCAAACAGGGCGAGTAGCTGGCAGGGATGGCCCTGGCTTGAACCCAAGGAAGCCGGTGCTCAGAATAGACCGAGCGACATCCGTTGGCCTTGCTCAGAGCTGTGAGCAGCAAGCAGGCGAGGAAGAGGGTGACTCACGCCTATTTAATGGCACCCAGAAAGGAACACCACCTTTGTCCTGGGCCCTGGCACCTGCTGACTCACTCGGCTGCCCTTTCGACTTAAGCAGCTCAGCTAGTGGGCGAAGGTCTGCTGCCGTTATGGTTTAATTATAACTAGCTGACCCGGCCACGCGTTGCTGTGGCTGCTTTAGTGTAATGGGAAAGGAAGATGCAGTATAAAAGAGAAATTGATGTCTTACCATAGGTCTTTGCGTTGAAGTTGAGGTTGTTTTGGTTTCCTTGCTCATTATTGTTTCTGTGTATATAACTCATTATTAGTATTGTTGTATTATCTGATTCCTTTTTTTGAATTGTTTGTATGTCTTGGTTTGATGTTGATGTGCATTGGAGGGCAGTATGTTTGTTTGTACAGTATCAGGTTAGGCTGTCCAAACCCGGAAATGGTGGACGGAATGTTTGCAGCCGGCCTGACTGTGCTGTTGCTTCGCTGTGTTCCTGCCGCTTCTGTCAGCAGGCTATCTCGGTGTTAGCGGGCGGCTTAGCTTTCCTACTGATCCGTCCGCCCTCCCAAAAGGCGGACAGGACGTTTCCGT
The DNA here is from genome assembly GCF_009819535.1 of Lacerta agilis. Lineage (NCBI taxonomy): Eukaryota > Metazoa > Chordata > Lepidosauria > Squamata > Lacertidae > Lacerta > Lacerta agilis. The sequence continues at coordinate 12,002,749 of NC_046329.1, forward strand.
GCGGTGTGGCTATGGTGTGGCTTCTCTCTATAGCTGCAGGCGCATCTAAAAGCCACCAAGGCCAAACTCTGTCTTTGCATGCTGTGTGCCTGTTGATTGGATGGTGGCAGTGATGTGGGGGGGGGGGAGGGATCGGCAATGGGTGTTGTGTGCTGTGCTATTTAACGTCCATTGGAGGGCGCTTTTTTGCACAAATTCACGGATTTACCTGGGAAAGGTGTGATATTTTTACATTCTAGGTACCTAAGATCCTTCCCATACGGCCAAGGCATGTTGTGTCCAAATCTGACGCCAATCGGTCAAGCGGTTACGGAGAAAGGTGAAAATAAACAAACATGCAGCTTGAAGGAATATATATATATATATATATATATATATATATATAGACTCGATGAGAACTCTGGCAGCTACCCTCAGCGGAAGGATGGAAATAATTCTGGATGTGAGTTATTGTATAGTGGCAGAGGTAACAGCATGTTGAGAGAGGGAGTGAGATTATGGAAGGGAATTCCAGATGTCTGCCCAGGGCTAATGGCCTCTCTTTGTTTGGGATGTGGCAAATTATGGCTCCCATGAGCAGAAACTGAAAATTTCAGTTTAAGAAGGTGAATACTTGTAATGAGAATCCCCGCCCCCTTTGGAAAATATATATCATGCTGTGATATAAAGGTTACTATTGAAAGCCAATAGGTGGGAGGTAGGTAAAGTGGATAATAATGATGTGATTAGACATGTTTAAATGGAAAATCAATAAAAATTAGTTAAGAAAAACAACAGAGTCAGGCCTGCTTTCTTGTCTGCAAGGCTCCTGTCCCCCAGCTATTAAAAGGAAAGGAAGCGCGAGATGAGTGGCTTCGTTGGGGGGGGGAGGCGCCTAGAGTGTCCCCCCCTGGCTTTGCGGCTTGCTCGCGGGGTTTGCCGGCGGCGGGGGTGTGTGTGTGGTGTGTGACAAAAACAATTCCGCACCGGGTACCACCTGGGCTTGCTACGCCTCTGACCGTCGATCCTTTGCTGAAGAGGCTTTGCTTACTGAACCACATATAAAATCTGAAGAAGTGTGCATGCACACGAAAGCTCATACCAGGAACAAACTCAGTTGGTCTCTAAGGTGCTACTAGAAAGAATTTTCGATTTTGTTTTTACATATAAAATACAACTGTAGGGACAGTGTTCTCGAAGCGACTGGCATGAGTTTGGCCTTGCTGCGGGAGGCAGTGGAGGATAGGGGTGCCTGGCCCTGGCGTCCATGGGGTCACGAAGAGTCAGACACGACTCAACGACTGAACAACAAAGCTATAACAAAGGGAACAATTAAACAGATCTAAAGATATTTATAATAATAAATTTAAAAAGAAAATATGTTTGGGAGATGCTGGGAACCGCTCTTGCCCTTCCCTCTCTATGGTGAAGAGGAAGCTGGAAGGAGGAAGCGCAAGGTAGAGATCATAGAGAGGGGCGCTCGAGTGCCGCTCTAGGCTTCCCTCTCGACGGTTCTCTCCGCGTCCTCCTTCAGGCTTCGGGCGGGCGGGGCTCGGGGGCGGTCACGTGAGGTGGGCGGGGCCTGGGCCCTGAGGGGCGGGAGCGCCGCTCGCTCGCTGGCTCAGTCGCCTAAAGTTGGCCGGGCAGGAGGGAGGCAGGCGGGGAAGGGAGCCATGGAGAAGCCGCGGAGGCTCGTGGTGGTGACGGGTAAGGGCGGCGGGCGGCGCCGGCTGCCTCGAACGAGAGGAGGGGGCCGGGTTTTGTTTTTTATTGGGGCGGGGGGGACAGAATTCCTGAGGGTGGGGGAAGCATTTAACTGCCGAACTTCGTTCTCCTTCGAAATGTGCCCCCCCACCTCCCGCGACCCCCTCAGCTGGTTCCCCTCTCATTTGGTTCCCCCTCCCTCCACCTTGGAAATAAACGAAAGTTCTAACTTGTCTCTAACTTGCAATTTGTTTCTCTTCCTCCCCTCCACTCTTTTTTAAAAAATCCACTCTTGCCTTGTTTAATTAATGCTCGTTAATTGGCCCCTCCCTCTTTAGATCCTTCATCTCTTTTTCCTTTTTTTTAACTTAGCTCTTCTCAAAATTCATAACAAATAAATAAATAAATGGTGTGATTTCCCGTTATGTGATTGAAGAAGCAACAGTTTAATTAATGCTAATTAATTGGCCCCTCCTTCTTTAGAGCCTTCCTCTCTTTCCTGTTTTTTTTTTTTAACTTTTCTCAAAATTAAGGATAAAGAAAGAAATGGTGTGATTTCCCGTTATGTGATTTCAGAAGCAACAGTCAGCCCCACCCAACAGAGCCCATCTAGGATTAAACTCTTCCTTTTTTCCCCACCCCCCTTTCTTTCAGCTGCTTCTCCAGCCCTTTTAACTCCCCTCCCCTGAATCATCTCCCTGAAATAATCTCTCCTTCCCTCTTACTCATTTTCTTTTGACCCTTCCCCCCATGCCTTCTCTCCTTGCAGCCTTTCCAAAGCTCCTCCTTCTTAACCCCCCCCCCCCATATATATATATATAATCATCGCCTCATTTGAATTGTTACCTGGTGAAATTTTAAACAATATATTATGGGAAAGTGGAGTGGAGGGTGGTTTTTTTGGGGGGGGGCAGCAGAAAAAGGTTCATGGTTGTGCTTTTGTGAGAGTAATCCCTGGGTAATTTAGGGCGATGGTGAGAGAATTATGTTGTATGTGTGGTTGAGCAAAGCTCTTTTCGTTGTATGTTATGTGGGGGTGTCCTCTTGGCTAACATTAATAAATTATTTTTATTAACAATAAAGGCGCAGTGTTACTGACACCATTTTAAGGTGGCATATAAACAGTTTTTTTGTTTGTGTGTTGAAGGAAAATCAGATTAAAGTTGTTGATGCTCTGTGTTTCAAGGCTAGCTTAACCTGCCCTGGGAAAAGTCCCTTGGAAACTGGCTCACGGTCTGTTGTTGTGTCTCTTGTCTGAGATGAGCAGGTGGGGGGAGGCTGGCTTCTTCGCCAGCTCCCCCTCTCTCCGCTTTCTGGGTGCCTCCTCCTTTTTCCCTGCAGAAAGTCTGGCTGCAGCTGGAAACCTCGGAATCAAATGCAAACTCCGACAAGTGGTTGGATGCACAGCCCCCTCTTAATTTTCCAGATCCCCCCCCCAAAAAAATCAGCTCTGAAATCACGCCTAGGGGAAGCCAGTGGAGTTGACGTGCAAGAAAGGAGTCAAAAAATGTTGCTCCTGGGAGTTTTCCTGCAGTGGGTTATTTGAAACAGCAGAGTTGTGTCTGAGAGAGAGGAGGGGCCGGAGAAAGCTGGGGGGAATGAGAGGCCTTTCTGGGGCACAAAAGGAGGTGGGATCTGGGGGGCGTGCAGAGAGGAGAGACATGGGAATAGCCTCTGGATTGGGGGATGGTGCTCAGAGGAGTGACGCTCCCCCCACCTGCCTTTCCCCATCATGGGAGTCAGAGCAGTACCCTCTGGACCAGCTGGGGTGGCCTGAATCCAAACCTGAGAAGCACCCACTTGACTCCTGGCAGCGAAAGAGGTGCTGGTCTTTGGAGCACCATTGCTGAGATCTCGAGCCAAGCATGTGAAGCTGTTCTTGCACACCTGTGGAGCATGACCGCCTTGCATACGTGTTGAAAGTAAAATTGGATTGATTTATTTTTTGCAGAGGAGACCTTCCTTTTCTTGCCGCAAGAGGAGAGCACTGAGTGCCACAGGCGTCATGTCCACAAGTGCGCTCTCTCTCTCTCTCTGTGTGTCAAGATAATCTGGCATTTGGGAGCAGCTGGCTTCCCGCTAATTAGCCAAGGAGGCCTTGTGAGCCCAAGCACCCAGAAGGACTCTGAAACACTCTATTGAATTCTTATCTGATGGCAGGCCTCTCTCCCTGGTTGTGGAGGGAAGAATGGAACACAAAAGGAGCCCTCTGTCTGGGGAGGGGGGGTGGAGAGGGAGGGCGGCTGTCTTCCCTACACACACACACACACACACACACACTGCAGCTATGTAGCAGTCCGGCACCTGTAGGTTTACCAGGCTGAAATGGTGCTCTCGGAGTTATTATTTACAGACTTTCTTATTTTTTTTAACGAAAAAGGGAGAGGAAAGGTTGAGGATGCTTTCCTTGGAACAAATAGATTCGGTTTTTAGGTTTCCTGTTTGTCTGCGAGTGAGGTAGGGTCACCGGACTTGGGAAGCTTGGTTAATGTTGGCTGTCTTTCTCCCTCATTTTGGGTCAAAAATGGTGATGAGAAGTGTTTAGGTGGGCAGGCAGATTAGAGCCACATAACTTCCTGCAGGTCCCTTTTTATGAGTCTGGAGCTGCGTAGGAACTGCCAATATGAATTGCCTTCCTTGTGTCTTAAAAGTTTCTGAAGAAGTGTGCATGCACACGAAATCTTATACCCAGAACAAACTTAGTTGGTCTCTAAGGTGCTACTGGACAATTCTTTAACTTTTTTATTTATTTTGACTGCATGAGACCAACACGGCCACCTACCTGAATCTAGGTTTATTTATTTATTTATTTGGGAGATCTCACTCCAGGAAACTGGCACTCACCTTAACAGCTAGCATCCCTTTGTCCTAAGGGTGCCCAGACCTGATTTTATTCTGTAAATAGGTACACTGGTCTCCCCTAAACTCAAGATCTTTTGTGGGGGGGGGATAGGTAAGTTCTGGCGCTTATGAGCACCCACAAAGGAGGCATGCAGGTCAACAGAAGCTTACTGCCCTATCTGTGCAGTTTTACCAGCCTTGCAAATAGCAGCTCGCCTATGGTGAGTAGGAACAGGCCTCCAGATGACCAGGTGACATACTTTGTGCTTGTAATAAAAAATGATTGTCATGTCAGCAAGCTCCTCCAGTACAGTAAGGAAAAATCTGACCTCTCACAGGCCCTGAGCGACTTAACCTTTAGCTGGGGTGCAGAATCCAAGATGTTCTCATTCAGTAACTACAATTATGGGTTGCTAGTTAACAAAAGTTACTAATTACTGAGCCAAAGGAGCGTTAGACCGATTCTTACGTAACTCAGCTTTGTCAAAGGAAATGTTTACTAAGTAAACAAATCTGGTCAGGAGGAAAGAGCGTTGGACTTCAAACCCAATAGACTTGAGCTCAGATTCCCCGGGGGGTGGGGTAAGAAGTTTGCTGAGAAAGCCAGTCTCTGTCTGCCTGTCCTACCTTATAGGGTTGTTGTGAAGCCAAAGTGCAGGTGTGTGTTTGCATTCTTGTGCGTCTGGATTTGATTGGCAACTGGTACAGTCATGCCTGGGCTGGCAGAGCTTGACCACAGCAGTTGCCAACTTCAAGGTTTGATGACTGCAGTGCATTCTCTGTGGGGCTTCTGTTTGATCCAGAATCTGCAGCTAGTGCAGAATGCTGCAGCATAGTTGCTGACAGGCCCCTGTCTGCATGGAACACCTCTGCTCAGAGATCTGCATATAATTTTAATACTGCATATAAAAGTCCATAGCCGCTTGGGACCATCTTATTGTCATGATCTCTTTGATCTGCAGAACTGGCAGAGACTGGCTTTTGCACTTCATAATCTCTTTTAATTTGTATGCCGTCTTTCTATCTTTTGGTTTACAAGCTGAAGAAACAAAAAATGTACACTAGGAGTCAGCAAACCTTTTTAGGAGGGGGCCAGTCCACTGTCCCTCAGACCTGGTGGGGGGCCAGACTATTTTTTGGGGGGGGGGAGGAAGGAATTTCTATGCCCCACAAATAACCCAGAGATGCATTTTAAATAAAAGGACACATTCTACTCATGTTAAAAAATGCTGATTGTGAAGGTGATTGGGCTGGCTCTGGCCCCCAGGCCTTAGGTTGCCTACCCATGCCTTATAACAATCTAATGCAATACAAAAAAGTGAGAATAAAACATAACTTTAAAATAAACAACCTACATCAAGAAAGTAACATTCGGCAATCATTAGAATAGTATAGAATTATAATACCAGCATATAAAAATTAAACATAAATTCACTCTTAACAATTACAAGAAATAATTTCTAATCAATAAAACAATGGCAAGACACAGTGCATAAAATAATACAATACAAATTGAGAAGCAGAGACTGGAGGGTGGGGCAAGGCAGGTGGAAGAAGGCCTTGCCTGATGAGGTCCCCCCCCCCCTGTAAGAAGTGAATCTTTTGACTCAGAGAATCATAGAGTGGAGCTGGAAAGGGACCCAGAGGATCATCTAGTCCAACCCCCTGCAATGCAGCTGTCCCTTACGGGGACTGAACCTGCAACCTCAGCGTCATCAGCACCACGCTCTAAGCAGCTGATCAGAACTCCCTGCTTAAAACAGTTTTTGTTTCAGCAAAGACACTCCAGCACGTGGAAGTTGAGTTTTCGCTCTCTCTTTGTGGTTTTAGTCATCTTTTGAAGGCTTTGAAATGTACGTTTCTAACTTTTTTCAAATCAAGAATTTGAATGTTTCATTTTACAGTTTTGTTCTGCTCCGTTAGAGCTTTGCTGTGTTTTTACCATCAGGCGGCATGTAGATTTTGCATAGTACAGTAAAATAATAGATTGGGACTCTTATCCCTTTCAGGACAAAGGTGCTTTTGCTGGTGCAAATAACAGTGTTTGTGTCCCCATCACTTGCATGAGGGAGGGGGAATTTAAATCTCTCTGAATAAGATTTTTGGGGAGCATTTTTTTCTGTTTTGTGGGGGCCTGGGGAGGTGGCAGGAGATGTATTCCCAAATAAGGGCGGAAAGTGGTGTGTCCCAGGAGAATATCATGATCAACAGTATCAAAAACATACCAGTGGATCCTACTTCAGAGTAGACCTGCATAGGATGGAGAATTTTAGCATGGTGTAGTGGTTAGTGTATCACACTAGGACCCGGGAGACCAGGCTTCAAATAACCCCATTGCTCATAAAGCTCACTGGGTCACCTTGGACCAGTCCCTGTCTTCTCTCTTGGTCTAGTCCTACCGCCAAGGATTGTTGTGAAGATAAAATGGGGAGAACTGTGCTCACTGCCTTGAACTCCTAGGAGGAAGGGTGGCATAGAAACATGGTATGAAGTTATGGGTGAGAGATGGGGAGGGGCAGCACATGGGTGGGGGAGACAATCTGTGGCTCTGCCCATGTTGCTGGACTCAAACTCCCAGCAGTCATCACGGCTTGGCGGTCAGGATAATGGGAGTTGGAGTTGTATAAGATTTGGAGCCCCCAAATCCAGGCTGTGAGCCATGCTGGGATGTAGCCAGTATGGTCTCAGACCTGGAAGAGACCCGGGTTCAAATCCCCACTCAGCCATGAGGTAGCCACTGGCTCGGCCAAGCCTCCCTCACAGAATGGTGGGAGTGGGGAGTTAGACCCGCCAGCGAGCCCAGAGCCATGTCGGTGAAACCTCTGCTTGTGTCGTTCCAGGGTTTGGCCCGTTCGGGGAGCATTCGGTCAATGCCAGCTGGATCGCGGTTCAGGTAAATGGCGTGAGTTCTCAAGTTCTTTGTGCCGTGTGAAAGGGGGGGGGGAATCACCTCCAGTCTTAACCTTTGTCTCCACAAAACGTCTTTTGCTCCCTTGGGCCCTCCGGACGCCTTAGACTTCAACTTCCAGCCAGCACAGCTCAGCGCCGTGTGAAGAAATCCTTTCAGTTGACTGTCCTGAATCTTTGGTGAGAACCTGAGGACTAGAATCTTATAGTGGTACCTTGGTTCTCAAACTGAATCCATTCTAGAAGTCCGTTCCAAAACCAACGTGTGCTTTCCCATAGAAAGGAATGCAAAATGGATTACTCCGTTCCAGACTTTTAAAAACAACCCCTAAAACAAGAATTTAAGTCACACAATCAGTCAATCAATCAGTAGCTGAACTGGGTTCCACACAGTCACAAAACAAAACAAAAAGAGCCACAAAAACGCAAAATAAATAGCAAAAACAGACAGACCTCAGCGTAACACTCAAAATGGAAGTGTGGCACTCAAAAGTTTGCAAACGGGAACACTTCCAGGTTTGCAGTGTTTGGGTTCCAAGTTGTTTGCGTACCAAGGCATTTGAGAACCAAGGGACCACTGTACTTTCTAGTCAGAGCTGAGTGATACCGGACGATGGTCCGACTTGATGTTTGCTCATCTGCAAAGCTGCTTCTTCCAACTTCGCTCTGGCAGAAGCTCTCGAGGGGCTTTGAGCAGGAGATGCTGCTGGGGGTGGAAGCTGGGGCCTTGTGTGTGCAGGGCTGGGGCTCTCTCACCCAGGAGGAAACAAGACCCTAGTCCTCATGGAGCTCAGGAAGCTGTCTGCACCGAGTCAGACCCCTGGCCCACGTAGCAAGTGTGAGATTCTAAGCGAGGCAAATTGCGACTGAAAACCTGCCTCCAAATTTATAGCACAGCTGATCTGCTGAATGGGAAATTGGTTCTCCCCCCAGTGTGAGTAGTGGTTAAGAGCGGTAGACTTGTAATCTGGGGAACCGGGTTCGCGTCTCCACTCCTCCCCATGCAGCTGCTGGGTGACCTTGGGCTAGTCACACTTCTCTGAAGTCTCTCAGCCCCACTCACCCCACAGAGTATTTGTTGTGGGGGAGGAAGGGAAAGGAGATTGTTAGCTGCTTTGAGACTCCTTCGGGTAGTGATAAAGTGGGATATGAAATCCAAACACCTCTTCTTCTTCTTCTCCTCCTCCTCCTCCTCCCCCCCCCCCCAGCCTCTCTACTCCATCCCGGTTGCAGGTTCCCCTCCCCTTCTAAGTCAGGAGCTCTGGGAATATTCCTTTTTCTGAATGCTTTCAAATTAAACTCTGAGCCCGTAATCAATTGCAGCCGACTAATGGACAGCCAGTCTGGGGCATGGCTGTGTGTTCGCATCTCTCTCTCTCCATTCACCCCCCTCTCCTATTCTGCCCCCTCCCCTCCTTCAAAACTGGACTGGATGTTTAGAAACATAGAATGGGAGAGTTGGAAGGGCCGCAAGGGCCATATAGTTCAACCCCCCCCCCCGCCTTGCAGGAATCCACCTTTTGCCCAATGTGGGGCTCGAATCCATGACACTGATGGGAGGACGTTCCACAGGGCGGGCACCACCACCGAGAAGGCCCTCTGCCTGATTCCCTGTAACCTCACTTCTCGCAGGGAGGGAACCACCAAAAGGCCCCTGGGAGAGGGACCCTGGTGTCTGGATTGAATGATGGGGTGGGCCAGCTAAAGAGGCTGATTGGCATTTGAGAGCTTGTGCTTGCAAAAATGGCTCCGTTGGACCCCAGGAAATGGTCTCCAGTGGGAGTGAGTTCCACAGTTCAACTGCACACAAAGGAGGACTTTCTTTTCTTTGCTCAACGCCATGAGTTCTAGTGTTCGTTGAGGTGTCAGCCCATGTTCCCCTGTAGTCTGCTTTTTAAAATACAGAGCCCAATTTTATCAGCCTAGTTCCTTTGCACTTGGGGAAACTCAGACTAGTTTTATATTTCAGTAGCGGACACCAATCCTAATGTAGCCAAGTTCCTCGCTGTGTCCTTCAAAACGAGGACATGTTTGTTAAAAGGAAAGATAAGGAGCCTGTATTTTGAAACTCCTTTTTTATTGTGAATTTGGTTACACGCTTGCGTTAACAGTCACCGTCTGTGTGCACGCAAAGAGCAAGGGAGTCCCCTCTGCTGCAGTTACCTTAATAGCCCCATAGTATACCTGAAGTCTGGATCGGAGAGAAATTTGGTTCAGCGCCACTTAAAGGCACCCCTTCCTCATTCCTGCTTTCCAGGTGAACTCTGATTCAGCCATCCTTTGAAAGTTGCGCTTCTCAAACATTTTGCAACACAGCCCCCCCCCTTTAAAGGGAAGGGGGGGAAAGTTGCATGCTTTGGTATCATTTACCATGAAACGTATGCATTCGGGAGATGGAGTGTTCAAAAATGAGCTACGTTAGGGGAAATTGCTTTGGGGAAAGGGTGCAGGCAAACACGTTACCATACTTTTCCGTGTATAAGACTAGGGTTTTTTTTTACTCTAAAATACAGTGGTACCTCTAGATGCGAATGGGATCCATTCCGGAGCCCCGTTCGCATCCTGAGCAGTCCGCATCCCGAGCGCTGCATTTGCGCATGTGCGCGACATGATTTGGCGTTTCTGGGCATGCATGTGACTTCCACCGACACCGGAAGTAACCTGTTCCGTTACTTCCGGGTTCGGCGCGTTTGCATCCCGCAGCGAACGCAACACGAGATACGACTGTAATGTTAAAAAACAGGGGTCGTCTTTCCCCATTTTCATAAATTTGAGTCTCCAAAAATACATACACGGATAATATGGTAATTTGGAGGAATCGGCAGTAAAATGTTGACGAATTTTTTGGAGGGCTGTTTGTGGTTAATTTTTAAAGCGGAATTTAAGCCTGGGAGAATGAGAAACAGAAATGGAATGCCCCCCCATCCCTAAATGTTTATGGCCCCTCCACCGAGAAAAATCTCTGGCTGATTTCATCTTGAGTCTCCAGCACCATCTCAGCCTAAAGTTTTCCCCTGCGTTGAACTGTGAGGTGGGATTTTCTTTTGGCTCGTCCCTCTGTCCCAGCCTGGAGGGGCCCCTGCAAAAAAAAAAAAGGCAGCCCACCCCAGCATGCTTTTGAACACGTGCAAAGTGGACCTTTGTGTCTGTCTCAGACAGGACTTCATGGAGCTGACTGGACACAAAGACCTGTGTCTGAGTTTCTGAGTTCCAGACGGTGTGATCTGCATTTTAATAGACACAAAAATCAATTAAACAATCTTTGTAAATCCTCCCCTGGCTTTTGGGGGGGGCGGTACGCTAAGCAGGTCCCTGCTTTAATAAGTCTTGGGCATCCTGCATCCGAAAGCTTTTGAAGGAAAAAAGAACTGAGGGGTGGGGGGGAGAAAGACCCCCTCTCCAATTCCTTTTCTCCTCTTTAAGGGATTTATTTTTTGTCCTCCCTTCCACAGTTGAATGTGTGTCTGTCATTCCCCCCCCCCAACCCAGCCTAGAACTGTCCCAACTCGAAAGTGCTCAATGGATCTTGGGGAGGGGGAAAGTCCATCATTTATTTGTCCACAAAGCCCCCCCAACAGAATTATTATTATTATTATTATTATTATTATTATTATTATTATTATTATTATTATTTTATAGAATATTTCTATTGCATTTCCATTTTTAAATATTAAAACACGTTCTTATTGTTCACCCTACTTTTTGCTCATATGAGCTTATCGACTTCCCTCCCTCCCGCCTCCTGGCTTTCAAATTTTAAATAAGTGTAAAAAGGCGTTGACCTTTAACATTGACGGAATTATTAGAAAGTGCCCAGAGCTGCCTTGCTCCTCCAAGCTCTTTTACCCCATTGAAGTTGGATTTTTGCATCTCTGCAGAGTGAAGGCGCAATTCACAAAGGCTTTCACTTTCCCAAGCCAAATCTGCTCTTTTTCTGTGAGGGACATGCTTTTTGGCAATGGGCCGTTTCATTTTCTTTTATTTAAAAAGTTGGCCTGTGGTCCAGCAGGTTGCCGGGGGGGGTGGGGGTGGCCCCAGGTGTGTCCTGCGGACTGTGAAGTTGATGGGGGCCTCCTGCTCCCCCCATTTTCCAAAATCTTGAGTTCAGAGCAGCGAGTCTCCCCATCCCTCCTAGACAATCACTGTCAGGACGTCTAGACAGACCAGATAAGGATATTAGATTCACACAAAGCGGCCCATTGTGGGGAGGTCAGGGAATCGGTCACACACGTGGTTTCCCCCTTTCTGCATTTGTCAGGTACGCCCAAGGCAGCAGGGAAGAATGTTTGGTGGGAGGGAATGTGGTCTCTTCCTCCCCCCCCCCTTTAATAATACGAAATACAAGTGTTGTTCCTTCCAGATTTTGCAGGAAAAAAACAACAGCAACCCAAACCCAATATATCTTTCGGCAAGGAGTTAGTAAAGTACACTTTGCTTTTTCATATGTCTTTACCAGTGCTTTTTTCGGGGGGGGGGGCACAGGGGTACGGATACTCCTAAACATTTTGTAAATCTTTGTAGTTTTGTCCATTTACTGTATTTATTTTTTCCAATTTGAACTATAAAATGGTGATTTTCTTGAGTCAAAATGAGAGGACCCCTAAATATTTTAAAGAAAGAAGCCCTGGTCTTTACACTTCTCTGTGTTTGTAACTTGCTTTTCCTTTGCATCCAAATTGTTGTAGTTTTTAAGAACGGCTTTGTGGATTTTAAAAAAATGTAAAAGAGGGAACCCAGCCAGATGGGCAGTTGAAATAATAAAATTATTATTAACTATAAACTTTTTACTTATTTATTTGCATACTCCCCTTCACCTGAAGATCTCAGGGCAGTTCACGGCATAAAAACGCAAAACAAAAATGCAGAATACGTAATAAAAAACGAGCAAAAGCAAAACATGGGATGTATTTTGAGCTTTTCTCTCTGTAAGCTCAGGTCTTTTCCTGCAGGGGAGGGGAGAAAGACACACATCCCTCTTCTGTTCTGGGTAAATTGGTCCCCCTTGGGGAGGAGGATCTATAGCCCTTCAGGTTATTTTAATGATTGATTGATTGATTGATTGATTGATTCTTTCATTCCTATCCCACCTTTTCCTCCCCAGAGCTCAAGGCAGTGTACATAGTCCCCCCCCTTTTATCCTCACAACAATCCTCCGAGGCAGGTTAGGCTGAGGGGGCTGCAACTCCCCCACTCCACCCAAAGTCACTTCATGGCCAGGTGCAAGATTCGAACCCTGGTCTCCCCCAGGTCCTAACCTGACCCTCCTGCCGCTGCGCTACACTGGCTCCATTTTTTAAAGGGGGATTATGACTCATACACTCCTTTTTCTCCAAAGTGCTCCAGGTGGCTTATGTTTCTGTTCACAGAATCATAGAAGGGACCCCAGCGGTCATCTAGTCCAACCCCCTGCAATGCAAGACTCCATGACAGATGACCACCCAACCTCTGCTTAAAAACATCCAGTGAATGAGAGCCCACCACCTCCCGAGGGAGACTGTTCCACTTTTGAACGGCTCTTACTGTCGGAAAGTTTCGTTGGAATCTCGTTTCTTGTAACTCGAAGCCATGGGTTCGAGTCCTACCTTCCAGAGCAGGAGGAAGTAAGATGCTTCCCTCTTCCATAGACCCTGAGATATTTGAGGATGGCTCTCGTATCTATCCTCTCTTCCAGGCGAAACATACCCAGCTCCTTCAACCATTCCTCATCAGGCTTGGCTTCCAGACTCTTGGTTGCCTTCCCATAGTCAAAACAATTGGTACGCAGGGCAGTTTACCACACGGCTAAGAGGCGAGTCTTCGGAAACTTCCTTCCAGCCCCGGCTCTCTGCTCAAGAAGCCAGGCGCTTCTCTCGCAGATCAATAACGTTTGGCCGGCCGTGTCCAGAGCAGCCTCCGCAGCACCAGCCGGGGCTCCTGATTTATCTCTGCTTCCTTTCTCTGATCCTTCGCTGCACTCGGAGTTGCCCTGTGCTTTCTCTCAAGGTTGCAAAGTTTCCAAGCGGGGGGTTTGCAACCGCAGTCCCCGGGGGGCCTAACCCGGCCTTCGGCACTCTCCCACAAGCCACCGCCTTTGCTAGCCCTCCTTGCATGTGTTCTTTGCCCCATTGGGTTGGGTCCTTGGACCGGAGCATGCCTCGTGCCTAAATGTGAGGTGGTGTGTAGGGATATAGCACCTCTCCGCCTCGAGAGAATGGAGTTTTCCTCTGAGGGGGAAACCAAAGTGAACTCCCTGGGGTGCAGGCCTGGGCAGGGTGTCTGGGGGTCCTGCTCAGATGACAAGACCCCCCTCTTGGCCAAAGGGAAGCAGACTGAGATGTCTGGCACCCGCTTGGCTGCAGGAGTTGCCGGAAGGAGGCGGACAAGGGGCCATCCAACCGTTTCGGGGACTCTGCTCTGGATTTGTGTCAGATTTACTCCTGAGCCTTTTCTTCTGAAGGTGCCTGCAAGGCAGCAGAGGTCTAGGGGCAGAGTTTTCCTTCTCCCCGATGGTTCCCTTTCCAGGTGGACCACCCCACCTGCCCCTCACTTCCCTCTCCCACACGGGCAGAAACCGCTTTTTGGATGGGGTTGTTTGTTTTTTGTTTTTGTGAGGTCTAATCTGCCTGGATCTTCTGTCCCCAGCAGACTAAGCCAGCTGTGGGATTCCAGAAAGAAGAGCGTGGAACTGGGCCGGAGGGAGGTGGGGTGTGGGGATTTCATTCTAGACCCCCTCTCCCCGTGGACCAGGTTTCTGTAAAAGACTATTAACTGCTCTAAATGCAATTTGAAGGGGCAAAAATGAAGTGATATGGAATGAATGGATATAAAAGCTATCAGTTTGCTGCAGTGTTCTATGGTTGAATTGCAAAGGATCAGAGTTTTCCTTCTCCCTGATGGACTCCCTTCCCAAGCGGACAAGCCCCATTTACCCCCCTTCCCTCTCCAGCAGATGCAGAAACTGCCTTCTTGATGGTTGGAGCCCCTCTTGGTCTCTCGTGCTAAATCCACAAGAGCCTGACTTCGCATGCAGGAGAAGCCCCTAAAATCTATTTTGTTAGTTCTGCTTTGGTTGGCTGCCCCCTTTCCTGCAAGGAAGCATGAAAATTCCCCCCCCCCACCCAATTTCCATACGTAATCCAAAACACAGGAGAGGAAGCCAACTGAGTGTGTGAGGTGTGAGGTTGGGGGGGGGGGGAGCTTGCTAACAAGGTTCAAACCTCAAGGAGAGAGACAGAGAAAGGGGAAAGGGGGTAGTGTGTTCTTGCTAAGCACCCCAGATGGACTGGCGTTTAACAAGGAGACCCCCCCAAAGATCCATCTTATTTAATTTCACGAAATTCATATCCAGCTTGTAAAATACACATCAAAGCTGTTTATGAAAATGGTGAAACGATATAGTTATCACTTAGTAAAAGTTAACGTAGGCTAAGAACAGATCAAATGTCCCATCAGCTTTCTGAGCATCTGGGTAGACTTGTCTAAACAGAAATCTAGTCTGTAATCCTGTCCTCACCGTGGCCGACCGGAATCTCCAATGGGAAGTCTGCAAGCAGGATTTTGCAGAAGAGCAGAATCTCCCCTGGTTTCCAGCAACTGGGAATGATTCAGCAGCATTGCTGCCTCCAACTGGGAGCGTTGTGGCCATCGGCAACCCTCTCCTCCTCCATGGACTTGGCTGGCCCTTTTTCAGAGCTCTGCTGCGCGAATAAGTCCTTTGTTTTTGTTGTTGTTGTTTAGTCATTTAGTCATGTCCGACTTACCTGCCCTGAATTTTCTAGTGTTCGGCTTCAAGTTCCAGCCTCCAAATGTGTTTGGGAGAGTTGACCTTCAGGAAGGGGAGGGCATTCTTCAGGTTGCCCCCTCCCCAATTACATCTGGCACTACTTCCCGATAGTGAGTCCTTGGCATTCCCTCTTCCTCGGCAAACAAACCATGTTTGAGTTTGTTTTTTTCTCTGCTTAAAAATCCCCCCCCCCCCGCACATTGTTCTCCTTTCCAGGAGCTGGAGAAGCTGGGCCTCGGAGACGACGTCGACCTCCACGTCTGCGAAATCCCAGTGGAATACCAGGCTGTGGAGCGGCTCATCCCTGCCTTGTGGAAGAAGCACAGCCCACAAGTGAGTGAGTGAGTGAGTGAATGGCTGGGGGAGGGGACGGACGGACGGACGACGACACAGCAGCTGGGTGCCTACAGGAAGCTGCTTTACATTGAGTCATCCTCCTCCTCATAATTTATTATTTATATCCCACCCATCTGGCTGGGTTTCCCTAGCCACTCTGGGCAGCTTCCAACAAGAGATTAAAAATACATTAAAACATCAAACATTTAAAAAAACTTCCATAAACAGGGCTGCCTTCAGATGTCTTCTAAACGCCAGGTAGTTCTTTATTTCCTTGGCATCTGACGGGAGGGCGTTCCACAGGGCGGGCGCCACCACCGAGAAGGCCCTCTGCCTAGTTCCCTGCCTGCTTCTTGCAGGGAGGGAACCGCCAGAAGGCCCTCGGGAGAGGGACCTCAGTGTCTGGGTGGAGACGCTCCTTCAGGTCTACTGGGCCGTTTGGGGCTTTCAAGCTCGGCACAAACCCTTTGAATTGTGCTCAGAAACGTCCTGGGAGCCAATGGAGGTCTTTCAGGAACTCCTGTTATATGGTCTTGGCGGCCACTCCCAGTCCCCTCTCTGGCTGCTGCATTCTGGATTAGTTGTTGTTTCTAGAATGACACCCAACTGGTATACTTTCTGTTAGGCAATGTTTTCCCAGTCTTCTGACCCAAATTTTTGTTGTTGTTCAGTCGTGTCCGACTCTTCGTGACCCCCTGGACCAGAGCACGCCAGGCACCCTTATCCTCCACTGCCTCCCACAGTTTGGCCAAACTCATGCCAGTCGCTTCAAGAACACTGTCCAACCATCTCATCCTCTGTCGTCCCCTTCTCCTTGTGCCCTCCATCTTTCCCAACATCAGGGTCTTTTCTAGGGAGTCTTCTCTTCTCATGAGGTGGCCAAAATACTGGAGCCTCAACTTCAGGATCTGTCCTTCCAGGGAGCACTCAGAGCTGATTTCTTTAAGGATGGATAAGTTTGATCTTTTTGCAGTCCATGGGACTCTCAAGAGTCTCCTCCAGCACCATAATTCAAAAGCATCAATTCTTTGGCGATCAGTCTTCTTTATGGTCCAGCTCTCACTTCCATACATTACTACTGGGAAAACCATAGCTTTATACGGACCTTTGTCGGCAAGGTGACGTCTCTGCTTTTTAAGATGCTGTCTAGGTTTGTCATTGCTTTCCTCCCAAGAAGCAGGCGTCTTTTAATTTCGTGACTGCTGTCACCATCTGAAGTGATCATGGAGCCCAAGAAAGTAAAATCTCTCACTGCCTCCATTTCTTCCCCTTCTGTTTGCCAGGAGGTGATGGGACCAGTGGCCATGATCTTAGGTTTTTTGATGTTGAGCTTCAGACCATATTTTGCGCTCTCCTCTTTCACCCTCATTAAAAGGTTCTTTAATTCCTCCTCACTTTCTGCCATCAAGGTTGTGTCATCAGCATATCTCAGGTTGTTGATATTTCTTCTGGCAATCTTAATTCCGGCCAGCCTTTCGCATGATGAATTCTGCATATAAGTTAAATAACCAGGGAGAAAATATACAGCCTTGTCGTACTCCTTTCTGACCAAATGGATCAATACAATTTCCTTTTTACACAAAAACGCCCAAAAGGGCTTCTCTAATTATTAGAGTGGAGCCTCGGTTCTCGAACGTCTCCATTGACAAACAATTCAGAACCCGAACGCCAAAAACCTGCAAGTCATAGCTTCCATTTTCGAACGCGCCTCGGAAGTCAAACAGCTTCCGCTGTGCGTTTTTCCATTTTATCAATTTGCCGACCGCCCGTTGGTTTTCGGATGTTTTGGAAGTCTGATGGTCTTCTGGAACAGATTATGTTCAAAATCAACTGGTATTCATAATAAATATCAGCAATGGTTATCCCCTATGAAACCCACCCACTTTTCCTGGCAGCAGCTCTCCAGGGGTTTCCAGATGTGGCAGGGGAGGGGGGGATATTCCAAGCCCGACCTGGAGAGGCGGACAATTCGGACAACGCAGCTCCTGTTCCCCTTGCAGCTGGTGGTGCACGTGGGCCTGTCGGGCATGGCCACCACGGTGACGCTGGAAAAGTGCGGCCACAACACCGGCTACCGCGGCCTGGACAACTGCCGCTTCTGCCCGGGCTCCCAGTGCTGCATCGAAGGGGGCCCCGAGTGCATCGACTCAGTCATCGACATGGATGCCGTCTGCAAGAGGGTCTCCACCTTGGGGCTGGACGTCGCCGTGACGATATCGAAGGATGCTGGCAGGTAGGCGGGGCAGAATCCCTGGCTGGCGACAGAGAAGGAAAAGCCCCCCCCCCCAGCTCAGTGGTAAGGCTGAGCCCGAAACCCTGGAGAGCCTCTGCCCATCAGTGCAGACGGTACAGAGCTAGATGGAGGGAAGGGTCTGATCATTTCTCTCTGTTCCTCTTTAAAACCACAGCACAGCCACCCTGGCTAGATGCCAGGCATCCGCCCCTGCCTCCTGCGGCAGGGAGTTCCGTAGTTGAACATGACAATTAAAATCAGTTAAGCAAAGGTTAAAGCAGCTCAGGACCTCAATGTCCTACGGACAGCCTCTCCTCATGCAAACTGATGCTGATCCTGCACTTGTCATCCAGGGACGCAGGTGGCGCTGGGGTCTAAACCACTGAGCCTCTTGGGCTTGCCGATCAGAAGGTCACCGGTTCGAATCCTCACAACGGGGTGAGCTCCCGCTCTGTCCCAGCTCCTGCCAACCTAGCAGTTCGAAAGCACGTCAAAGTGCAAGTAGATAAATAGGTACCGCTGCGGCAGGAAGGTAAACAGTGTTTCCGTGCGCTCTGGTTTCTGCCATGCACCAGAAGTGGTCTAGTCCTGCTGGCCACATGACCCGGAAAAGCTGTCTGTGGTCAAATGCCAGCTCCCTTGGCCTGAAAGTGAGATGTGCGCCACAACCACATAGTCGCCTTGGACTGGACTTAACCGTCCAGGGGTCCCTTACCTTATCCATGCCCCCCACTCCCCGAGAGGTCCAGAGGCAACACGAGAACAGGACCTTTTCTGCGGTGGCTCCCCATCTGTGGGATGCTCTCCCCAGAGAGGCTCACCTGGTGCCATCATTGCATGTCCTTAGGCAAAACCAGTCCTCTTCACCCGTGAAATAATCTTATGGCCTATTAAAGCTGGGGGGTGACCTGTTACTATGATTATTTTATTATGATTTTTGTTGTGTTTTTGTACTATTGTGAGTTCTTAATGTTGCACCCTGCCCTTGGATCTCTGAATAGAGGGCAGTACAGTGGTCCCTTGGAACCCAAACACTGCAAACCTGGAAGGAAGGAAGGAACTTTTTTTGGAAGCTGAACATGCTCTATTTTGAGTGTTACGCTTCCACTTTGAGTGTTACACGGAGTTTTGTCTATTTTTGCTATTTATTTTGCATTTTTGCTTTTGTGACTCTTTTCGTTTGTTTTTGTGACTGTGTGGAACCCAGTTCAGCTACTGATGGATTGATTGTGTGACTGCAGTAGATTGTTTATCGCTTTCATTTTATGGATTGATGGTCTTGTTAGATAGTAAAATTCACGGTCCGGAACGGATTAATCCGTTTTGCATGTCTTTCAATGCGAAAGCACGCCTTGGTTTTGGAATGGACTTCAGCAACAGATTAAGTTTGAGAGCCAAGGTACCACTGTAAATCAAATTAATGATAGCGAAGCGAGAAAGCCACCCCTGCCGTTTAGCTCTGAGTTCTAATCCCCGGCTTCTCCTCCTTGCAGGTACCTCTGCGACTTCACCTACTACACCTCCCTGTACCACAGCCACGGCCGCTCAGCCTTCGTCCACGTTCCCCCGCTGGGGAGGCCCTACAGCGCCGAGCAGCTGGGGCGAGCCCTCCAGGCCATCATCGCGGCAATGCTCAGCGACTTGAAACACTCAGAGAGCAACATCAATTGCCACAATGAGCACTGAGGCACAGAGCCCCACGTCCCACCTGCTCCCTCGCTGTTGCACTTCCAGAAAAAAACTTTTCTCACAGTACCTCGGGGGCGGGCAGGCAGGTTTTCCTTCCTGATTTTGAGCCACAGGGCCCTCTCTCTGTCCAGTGATGAACGATAACTTCCGAAGAAATGACTTTGCACCCTCTTTCAATTTTCCAGGCCCCCCCTTTCCAGACACAACTGGAGCAGTTTTTATTTTTGGATCGCCGCAGAGCAGTCGAGGCTTTTTTTTCTGTGTGTGTGTTTGTGTGTCTAGGATTTCGGAGGGGGGGGGGCTTATGCCTCCCGTAATATCCAAGAATCCAGGCCCCAATTTGTATGAAAACTTTTGCCTCCTGTCTCGACTTGGGTTTTTCGAAAATGGTGCATACAAAACGTTGTAGCTTAAAGCAGAGGGCAGCAGAATGTATTCCTGCCCAGGGAAATTTTATAGCCCCTCGTCAAGGGGGTCGGAGCTTTCCACTCTGCCAGCCCCCCAAACACCTCTGATGCCCTCTTGGCGAATGCTTGGGGGCAGGAAAGGGTGGGGTGGGGTGGAGAGAGGCCTCCTTTGCTCTGACCTAGTTTTTTTGGGGGGGGAGTTATTGGAGCAGATGACTCTTGGGGTCCCCTCCCATTATTATTTTAAAGAAAGAACGGACCTCTTTGGATTACTGCCTTTTTCAAACCTGGCAACTACATACCTCTGCCTCCGAAGCGCACACCTTCTCTTCGGCTGGGTCTTGCTCCAGGAACTGGGGGCTGCCTTCTCTCCCCAACCCACAACACACCCCTGAGCCCTCTTTTCCAGTGCCTCAAAAGCTAGATGCTGCTCAGACCCCACCCCAACACCACTTTGTACCTTAGAATCTCAACGTGGTACTAGATCCCTTTTCTGAACTTCTTTTTTGCTGTGTTGGGGGGGGGGGGGTGCGCTCTGGAGTCAAACCAGAATGGTGCCGCCTCCTTGATGACACTTCCTAAGAAGATTTATTTTGGGGGGTGGGGGACAATGAAGATGGGAGAAGAGACACCTGAGACTTGCCAGGACTCCTTTTCTTGCCTGGCAGAGCCATTTCTCTGTGGTTGGGGCAGAAGATCCCAACGGCCCCTGTCTGAAAAACATTCCGGATTCTGGCAAAGAAGCGTTGCCCTTACAAGTATTGCAGAAAAAAACGCATTTTCCCTCTTTTGAACATGGCGGGATGAGAGCGCCACGCTCAGCAGAGAGCTCAAAGAGTCTTGTTTTCAAAACCAGTGCGCCAACTTCGCTCTAAAACAGTCGTGGGGCGTCGCAGACTTAAAAGGAGACGAACCTGAGAGTTTAAAAATCCCGAATGGAGTTGAGTGTTGCAGACTCTCCCGTCAAAATAGAGCTAAATGACTTGGCTTAGGAGGAGGAGGAGGAATCTGTTCAAGTGGAAATATTTGGATCCTTCTCCCCCTCTCCCCTTTTTCTCTTTTTGTAAAAGAAAAGTTGATTGGTATTTGAATCTCTTAAAACCTTTAATTGGTTCTGCTTTCTCTAGTAACTCTCAGTGAGAGTTCCCCAAGGGCCTGCCTGCTTAACCCAGTGGAATTGTGTTTGTGAGCGAGAGCGACGGGGTTTGGATGCCTGAGTGGAGCTGCTTTCTGGCCTTGCCGGGACAAATGGTGGTGGGCGGCTTTCTGGACTGTGAAAATCTCTTCCCCCCCCCCCTGTAATGTATATCTGAAGTGTCTTGACTCTGAGCCTGTAGAGTCTACAGTGGCTCCTGTTTTTGTTTAGTACAGGGATTTGGGTGGGGGGCATGATCTGTGGCCAGCCAAATGTCGTTGGAGTCCATCTCCCCTCGTCAATATTGCCCCTGACAGCTGCCCCTGCCCCTGACAGTTGTACATGGTGTGACCAGAAAGTTTGGTGAATGGTCACAGAAATCAGACGGTGAGAAATATTCGAACATACATGCCTTACAGGCCTTCAAAGTAGCCCCCTCTGATACAATGCACCGTTGGCAACAGTCATAGAACTGTTGGAAACTTCTGGAGAAGTCCTCTTTTCGTACTGCTTTGGGTTCCCTCATCACAGCAGCTTGGATGTGTGAAATGTTTGAAAATCTGTGCCCTTTCGGTTTTGGAAAAAGAAAAATCTGGTGGGGCCAGATCGGGAGAACACGGAGGGTGGGACAACTCAGTAAACTCAGGAATGATTTTGCGCGGAATATGCAATTCTTCCGCCACCGTTCGGACAGACAAACGCCGAACACACTTCAATAACTCACGGACTCTGTCGACATTTCCCGCCATTCTGCTCACTGACGGCCTGCCAGACCAAGGGTCATCTTCGATGGTTTGCCGCCCTTCATGGAAACCCTTAAACCACTCGTACGCTGTCTTTCGAGTTACAGCTTCATCTCCCTACACAATTGTGAGCGTTTCGTGGATTTCTGCTGCCGATTGTACCTTCGGATATTTCTCGCTGTCCAGTTTCTGTGACCATTCACCAAACTTTCCGGCCACCCTTGTAGGAGTCCCATTTGGAGGGGGCCACAGACGTCTTCCACATCTGGTTTCATAATTTATTTTATTTAATGTTTTGACCCAACGTGGACAGCTTTTTTCCTTTTCTTGTTTTAAGGAGAGTGGGCGACGCCTCCAGTTCGTTTCTAAGTTTTGCCAGCCGGTTTCAGCCACTGGGATGCCTCGCGATGCCGGGCAAGGAACAGCTGGCTTGCCCACGGTGGGCTGGCATCCCCCAATCTGGTGCTTCCCAAGTATTTTGGACAGGCAGCGTTGATGGGAGTTGTAGTCCCACAATGTTTGTTGGGAGGCTATGCGACTTGCAGCCAGGGGGGCACCTGCCTTTGTTCTGACGAGAAAGAGTGGCGGTGAAATGGGGGTAACTTGCTGGATGGAAGGGCTCGGAATGGACTTGACCTTCAGTGCCGTCCCTGCGGATGGACTTGATGCCATTTTCCATTCTCGTAGCATCCGTTGTGTGTCTGGTCCGCTGCTCTCTCCACAAAGCCCGTTTCTTCAAGGCGTGAAACTTTTCATCACCTGATTTAAAGCCTCTCCTTTCTCTTTTCTTTTTTTAAAGTACTCCTAACCCTTTCCTGAAGACGGGTCTTTCCTGGTTCGTTTTTCAGATCGCTTTCCCCCCTTATCAGAGACAGCCATCGAACTGAGCAGCAGGAAAGGGACGGCTCTTTAGCCATGGTTGGGGTTTGATGGTTTGCAAAGGCAGGGGGAGTAGAGTCAGCGCGAGACTCAGCTCAGTGGTTGGAGCACCCGAAGGTCCCATGGTCCAAATTGTAGCTCAATGAGAGAAGACAGTTCCAGTTTCAATCCCTGGCTTCTCCAGGCAGAGCTGGGAATTCCCACCTTCCCGAAACCCTGCCAGTCAGTGTGGACAGAAGAACTGAGCTAGATGGACCCAGTGATCTGGCATGGAGCTTTTTCCTGGGTTCCCCTGAGCCACAAATTTGGGAGTGCACTGTTGCCACTTGGGTCCTCCTTTGGGGCTCCCCTGAGGAGAGGAGGCTGGGCTGGATGGGCCTGATCCGGCGTGCTCTTCTTAGTTTCCTTGTGGAACCTGCATGGGCAGAGCCAGCTTACCTTAGGACAGTGGAGAACAAGAGCAGAAGGCGGCTGTTGCCCTCTCATCTTGAGGACAGGGTGCTGGGCCTAATCCAGCAGTTTATGACTGTTCTCCTCTAAAAAGTGCAATCCTCATTCTCTCTGGCCTGTGCAGTGTGCTTTTTCCTGCAGTGCCCATTCTAGTCCTGTGGGCTCTGGGTTTCCCCAGAGAATTTCAAATCTGCCATCTGTCTCCCTTCTTCCAGTGCCCTAAACCAGCCCCCTTCAACCTTGAGAGTGCCAGATATTCAGGAATCCCATCATTGCCAGTCAATCGATCAGCCAGTCTCCTTTAGTGGAGTATGCCTATGATTGTTCAGTAGAAAGGAAACCCTGGAGAAGCCGGTGTCATTTAATCTTGCTTTCAAGCATGGGGTTTAAATATTTCTCGTGAACTTTTGCAGTAAAATGAGACATGTGCAATGGGTTTTGATCTGTTTCATACCACAGGGACAGGGCCTTTCTGAATATGGAATTTCCAAGAATCTTCCTTGCAGAGGGCATTTCTTGTAAGGGAAAAAGCTCTCGCTCCTGAAAGTCCTTCCATTTCATACCGTTCCTTCCATTTCTGTGCCGTTTTTCACTCACCAAGTCACAAAGTGACTTGCAAACAAGAATAGAACATCACGATGATCATAAAGAATAATTACCAATCGTCAGTAAAACAACTACTTCCTGTAAAGCACTATTAACAAAACAACAATAAAAAATTTAGTCGAACAGCAGCTGCACCCTTCCTGTGTTGGCTGAGAGCTGAGGATCCAAAATACAGTGCTGGGAATGTCTCCTTTTTGCAGCCCTGGAGAACTGCTGCCCGTCAGTCAAAAGTGCGGAGCCTGACTTATACAAACATCTTCCTTCTGTTTTTCCATCTCAGGAATCCCACAAAAGCTCCACACTGCCCCCTGCCTCACTTTTACATTGCTAGCTAGAATATGTAATTTATTTTATAATCTTCCAGTTTTCACAAATAATTTGATTTGGGGTGGGGGGGGAAGGGAGGGAGAGGGAGGGGCCCACCACTGTTTCTCCGAAGAACCTTCACTTGGGTGCTGATTAATTTTTAAAGTTGCATTAAAAGTCATTTTTATTTAAGCCTTTACAGAATTAAATGCGTTTGTGTGTGTTTGGTTTTATTGTTTTCCCTTTTTCGCCTTCTCTCTCCCATTAATTTCGCAGACTCGTAAAGTATCCCCGTTTGAACGGAAATAAAAAAGTTGCTGATAATTTTTCAGTTCTCCAACCTGAAAAGTGTGTCTACTGCTGGAAAAGCATGTGTGAAAATGCATATACTGGTGAAAAGAAGATACCAATGATAATAATACAAGTGGAACCTTGGTTCCTGAACTTAATCCGTTCCGGGAGTCTGTTTGAAAACCAAGGCACGGCTTCCGATTGGCTGCAGGAAGCCACGCTGGGTGTTCGGCTTCCAAAAAACGCTCAATAACTGGAACAATCACTTCCAGTTTTTGATCATTCGGGAGCCAATTCATTTGGCTCCTGAGACGTTCGGGAACCAACGCATTTCTATAGTATTGCAGAGGGTTGGACTCGATTGATCCCTTCCAACTCTGATTATATGATATAAAAATAAATAAATAAATTGGGGGAAATTGCTTGAGAAAATGTACTCTGGAATGCATATGAAAATTAAAGGGGAAACCTAGCCAGATGGTACAAATATTATTATTAAGCCCATTCAGAAAGTTTGCCGGCCTTTTAGAGTAGATTTCTCCTAAATCTCCATACAAAAACATTTATGTTTAGGAGAAATCTGTGCTGAAGCACTGTTGCATATTTTTTGTGTGTGTGTGTGAATAATAACTTATTAATAAAACAATAGCAAAAGTGATGCTGGGATGTGGCAAGCGGAGCTGAAGAGTGGAGAAACTAGAAATTGAGAGGGACAGACACTTGATTTCAGGCATGTTTGCCCACTGCTATGCAATATATTCCTGGGGACTATGTAATATATTCCTGGGGGCAGTCCTAGGAGGCTGGCAACACCATTCGAGGGTCCCAGAATCACGGGTGACTGAGGAAGGAGACCTTCCCCTTTGTGTTTTTCTCATCCCCCTCCACCTCCCCCCAAAATATTGATGGGACAATGTGACCTTTTCGGGTGGAAAGGCCCACCTGAGCCAGCCCCCCCTGCGCTTCTGCAAACAGTGCCAGTCTGTCTGTGCATCCCTCTGGAACGATGCCAACCATTTCTGCGCATTCTTGCAGGACTTGTCCCCCACGCTCGGGAGCAAATGTATATTCTTTTTTCCCTTTTAAATTAACTCTGGGGTGCTTTATCCCTGACGGAGTAGTTGGCGTAGCACCTTCGAGACCAACTACCGGTAAGTTTGTTCTTTCTTGTGCATGCACACTTCTTCAGATTAGCATCAGGTTGTGCGGCATTTTAACACCACCAGATGGTGCTGCGTTCCCGGCCACCCTCGCTTGGAGTGGGAAGCGAACTCTGCAGCTGCTCAGGAGCCTGGCCTTCCCTCCTCTCAAGCAACCCGTCCCAGGGTGGAGCCTCGGCGAGGAAAGCAGCAGAAAGCAGGAGGGGTCCAAAGTTGGGTCCAAGTGACCCAGACCCCGCCCCCCTCGCTTTCGACAGGGGAGGCAGAAGAAAGAAAAACGTCCCCCCCAAAAAATGGGTGGGGGCTGGGGGGGGGACACAATTAAAATCAATTCATTCTTAAAAGACAAACAAAAATACCATGCAAAAAAGAGAGATTTGTTTCTAAAATCAATTCATTTTTAAAACAAAAAAAACCATGCACAAATATTTTTTTAAAAATAAATTATCGACTTTTAAAGCCAAAATGATGTCTTTATACGTTTAGATCCAATGCCCACCATTGGAATAAAATCAAACCGAAGATGGTTTAGTTACGATGGAGGATTAAATATACATAAACACGCAAAAAACAAATCAGAACGATAGAGAGGAACCTCAACAGATGGGGCCGCCCAGATTATTATTATTATTATTATATTATGATTGTACAAAAAACAACAACCCTAGACGCTGAAGAAGAAAGCGTCCTGCTTCTGGAGAGCCGGCTCTCTGCACTTTCTCAGAGGCGCGCTTTTACGCACCTGCGCGCCTCCTCCCACCTGTCGGCCCCGCCCTCGCCCTCCATTGGCCCAGCGTGGTGAGCGGGCGGGGCCGTGCGCCCCAGCCCCGCCCCTTCCTCCCACCTGCCTGGTTCCCCCCCCCCCCGGCAGCCGCGTCTTCGGCGCGCAAAGGTGCGCTTCTCTCTCTCCGCGATGGGCTCCGCGCAGCTCCGCTTCCAGGCCTTCCTGCACCGGCCGGGCTTCGTGGACGACCTGCTGGGCCGCCTGGAGGCGCAGACGGGCGTCAAGAGGGACTACCTGGCCGCAGGTGAGCCTTTGCTCTCGAGGGGAGACTTCCCCTAGCCAGCCCCGGGGGAAAAGCAGCCCTAAGGGGCTCAAGGCTCGCCAAGCCCTCTTAATCCCTGGGGGGAGGGGGAGGACTCTGTCCATGCTCAGAAGTACCCGTTTTGATATGGGGTCCCTTAGAAAAAAGGACCTGGGAGGGACCCCATCAGAAGGCTTGTTTTTTATTATTATTAAATTTCCATTTTATAGTATTTAAGTACATCCTTATTTGTTATCATAATTCTTTGCTCACAGGAGCTAAACGACTTCCCTCCCTCCCGCTTCATGGTTTTCGTCATTCATTTCTGCATCATCGCATTTGTACCTCTTACAATTTAAATTTCACTTATTATAATTGTCCCATATTTTAAATAAGTTTTTAAAAAGGTACCGGTAGTATTCATTAACATTACAAGTCTTTTAAAATCAACCCTGCTAGTGTTAATTGTTTACAATTGTCCTTCAAATATTATTCAACTTGTTGTCTTTTAGTACATACTGTACTTAATATTCCACCCCTTTTTAAAATCCCTGACATTGTTGTTAAAGTTCATTACTTTCCAAACGTTGTTTGTCTCCTAGGTCAGGAAACCCAGCCAGATGGGCGGGGTATAAATAATAATAATTAATAGTAATTATTATTATTATTATTTACTATTATCATAGGCCCCCCAGAAGGCCTGAAAATTCCTCAACTGCAACTTGTCTAGAGGTTCAAGTTGGATATTGAACTGGGATACAACATTTTAAAATAAAATCACACAACCCCTGTTAAACATGCCAGTACTGGGGTGTCTGTGTGACTGTTTTGTGAATGGCCATAGAGGATCGTGAGCCTAAGTGTGCCGTGTCATTGCAACTCAGTAGGTCTACTCTCAGTAGGGAGTGACTGGCCCAGGGTCAGCCATTGAACTTGGTGGCTGAGTAGAGATTTGAACCCGTCTCCCAGGTCCTAGTGCAACACCCTGATCTCTGCACCCACACTAGGACTGTAGGGCAAAGGGCTGGCAATAAAGCAATGAAATATATTGTAATAATGAATGTTTAAGCCCTTGGAGAAGCCTGCTCTGCTTCTGTGCCTCCTCGCCCCTCCTTTGCCACTATTCCACATTCCTCCCCCCCCCCTTCTGCAGGCGGCTCTTTAACAGATGGGTTAAACTGGGGTCCCCTTGGGTATGCATATATCTCCCCTTAGGTATGCATTAATTACACAAGGTTAGTATTACATGCATGGGAATAAGCTGATGGGTGGAGTCTTGGCTCCTCTAACCTTTAATAACGGCAGATGATAAACTCTGTAATTGCAAATTAGGACAGAAAGATTTCCAGTGCAGAGGTTGAGGTGTTGCTTCCAGGTATGGGGACATTATGGGGTGTTTTGCAGTCCCTCCATCCTCCCGCAATTGGCAAGAGCCGACTTTTCGCTCCTTCCACGTGCGGAAGTTAATCTCCTTAGCATGTGATGCAGTGGGAGAAATCTTGGGAGATCTTTCCCTGCCCCTGACCTACTGAGAGTTGTTAGGAGACCTCTGTATTCCCCTCCCAAGAATCTGTTTCTTTTCCCCGGGAAGAGGGGTTGATTGTTAAACTGCTCTGGGAATTCTAACTGCTGGGGGAATAAGGGTCTCCTGACAACTCTCAGCACCCTTAAAGGAACTACAGTTCCCAGAATCCTTTGCAAAACGCTACTGCTTTAAACATATATCATGCAGATGAGGCATTAAGTCACATTGAAATTCCCACATCCCTTTATAAGAGCATCTTGCAATCTTCCCTTTCCTAAAGAAACCCATAAAAATTGCCCTTTTCATATACAGTACAACACATGCCAAGGGTGTGTGATTGTTTGCATCTCTTCCTTTACTGACACATCACACTAAACAGACACCCACCATCGCTTGTTAAAACTGGCCCAAGAAGTCTGTCCAAGTTAGCGGATGGATAATCTGTATGACACTTTCCAAAAATGCATTAAATTTCTTTTAGTCCCCAAGGACACAGGTGCTGGAACCAGCACCCCCCCCCCCCGATGCACTTGCTCCGCCAGGGGTCAGGTAATCCAGGAATACCACCCCCTGGTTCTTGGGGGGGGGGCTTTTCCTGAGCTCCAGGTTAGCGCAAGGAAAATCACAAGCGCCCCGTGCGAAACTGACCAAGCTCTGCTAAGATACCCAGATGGTTCTTACCACACACGACTGAGGAACAACAGAACAGGTTCTTTGCCCCCAGCTAGGGGGAATGGGAGAATCTTAAACTGGAATATCAGGTTTGTTACGGAGCAGGCGGTTTGTGCAGGGCCGTTTCGTAAATGGAGAATTTACGAAACCCTGCAGCCATTGCGAGTGTGGGAGGAAAGTGTTCTGGCCCAGGTTTGGAAACAGACTTGTCAGGTGCACACAAACACACACTATACATCTAAAGCACGTTTCCTCCAGCAGAAAGAGAATCCTGGGAACTCTGGGTTTAAAAAAAAAAAAAAGCATGTTGAGAATTGTAGTTTTCTGAGGGATAGACTACAGTTCCCATGATTCTTTATAGGAATGGGGGGACATGCTGTAAATGTAGCCCTGGTGGTGGTGTGCCAAGTGTGCCCTCCCCTTTTTTAAATCGCATTCTCTTTTCCCCATACAAGTGAAATGAACAAATAAATTCTCAGATCTTCAGTTGCCTGTTCCTGGCTGTTCTTCTGCCATGGAGAGTTGATGGTGAAGGACTTGTTTTTTGTTGTTTAAAATGTTTTAAGCTCCTTGGCACTACAAACGGAATGGCTTTTATTTGCTCTTCTGTTTAGCTTCATTGTTTACTTTCTAAAATGGTTTTATGGTTGCATTATTAGTAATATTAGTCATTCTTGCCAACATAGAAGGCTGCCTTCTACAGAGTCAGACAGCAGCAGGCTGTCTAACCGTTTCCTCCCAGCCTTGTGGGGATGACAAGAATCTGTCATGGATGCTTTACCTGTGATTCCTGCATTGCGGGGGGCTGGACTAGATGACGCTGGGTTCCCTTCCATGTCTGCTATTCCATGATTCTACAAAGCCTGTGGTCCTTCCCTGAGCTGCACTTTCTCCCCAAAGCTGCAGGAAGGTTCCAGTCCACATGCTTTTGAATAAAGATTTGCTAGCACAGGTCATTGGTCCCTCTAGCTCATAATAAATAATAATAAATAGGAGAAATAAGATCCATGACCCATGTGTGGGTTAGTTATGAAAAGAAACAGCAGGAAGCCTGCATTCAAAACATGGGGCACTGTACGCTCTCCAGCGGGAGAGAGCCCTCAGCAAAGTTTAAAACAGGCACAGAACAAAGCAGTCCTGAATCTCCAGCTTACCTGGCACCAAGTCCTGCTGGCATATACAGTATGTCAAGTCCAAAGTGCAGCAGTTGGGAAACGCCGTCTGAGGGTCATTCCACGTAACCAAAGTCCAGCAGTCAGGAAATGCAATCCAGAGACAAACCCAAAGCAGAGCCCATAGATATTCTGGAGCATCGAAGCCAAGATCCGTCAACAGAAGCAGTTGAGCAGACCCAGCCCCTCAGCCTCCCTTTTATTCCTTGCCTGCTGATTGCAGCATCTGGTCCTGACGACCAGGTGAGCCTCACCTGTCCTGAGCCTCCAGCTGAGGAAGAAAGACCCCAGTCCTCATGGTTAGGGAAAAGGGGGTGATTTAAACAGAAACATGGGGGGCTGCCTTAGTTGGAGTCGCCCAGTGAAAAAGTTTTCAGCAAAGGAATTCCTGGCCTTCACTGAACATTATGATAATTGTCATAGCATACCATGTTTATTAAGCTCCTTTGTTTTCTTCTGCATGTGTTGAGTTGCTCTCCTTCCCTTTTTCGAAAGGGACAGAGGCAGGAGCTCCCACCTTGACCGACCTGGAGGTGCTGGGAACGGAACCCAGGACTGTCTGCACCCAAGGCAGATGCTCTGTCACCAAGCTGTGGTTCTTCCCCAATTATTAATAAAGATTATTATCCTCATAACTGTGAATAAAGGGCAGATTAGACTGTTGTGGGTGCCGGACACTTCTAGAGTCCTGGAACCAGCATGATGAGAATTAATTGGCCTGTGGTTTTAAAACGGGGGGCCAGACCTGAGTGTGTTAAGTTGTGTACTAGACATGTCTAATCAAGTGTTAAAAGACGAGCCATTAAGGAAGCAAAGATCCAAGGAACTTGGTGGGAGGTGGCAAATAGGAGTTAGCTGGAAGATAAAGCCAGTGCTTAGAGAGGGGAGAGGTGGGACTTCCGTGGCCAAACGCAAAGCAGCCGGAAGAGCATGGTGCCTGTTTGGAGCCTGTGGAAAAAGCAAGACCCTCTTGGGTTCAATAGGCTCAGGTTGTATATGTGTGTAAATAAGCCACATTCTCTATCACCACCAGAAGAGGCCTTGAACGCAGTCATCAGGTCCTGGGTCCATCTAGCTCAGCACTGTCTACATGGGCCGGCAGCAACTCACCAGAGTTTCAGGCAAGGGACAGCCCTTGCCAAGGATCATTCGGGCAAACTTTGAACTGAACATAATACAAAATACTTTCTGTAAAGAGGCAAGCATGAAGGGGAATTAATTCCTTTCTAGGAAATATTGGAGTAGAACGAATTCCTTTTGTGAAACAAACTTTCCAGGCTCATATGGCTTTGCTCGATTTAGGTGCAATTGTGCTTCTGGGACTCTACCTGATGTTTGGCCATGGCGCCTCCTTGCTTTGCAATCTCATCGGTTTTGTCTATCCTGCTTATGTCTCGTAAGTACCCATCTTGAGAGCCAGACTCTCATCTTCTCTTCTCCCTCCCTCGCTCTCGGGGCGCATTTTGCTGGCTGGCACTGGAGCTGTTCTGCAGAGCTGCTGCCCAAAAGCAGCAACCAATATCAAGGTGCAGAGTGAGGCCCCCCTGCATCTGACATCCAAAGCAGTCCCAGTCCACCTCAACAGTCGTGGCAGCCCTGAAAATCCTAGGAGCCATAGCTGAAGGGGGCTGAGAGTTGCTAGGAGACACCTATTTCTCTCATGGAGCTACAATTCCCAGAGATATTTAACAGCCAATCCCTCTTCCCAGTTGTAGGAGCAGTAGGGGGTCTTTGAACAACTCTCAGCATCCTTAACAAGGTCCAGTTCTCAGGATTATTTTGGGGAAGCCATGACTGTTGAAGTGGGATGGTACTTTAGAAGTATAGTGCAGCGGAGGGCTGAGATGGCAACATGCAGCTTGGCTCGCTTGCTAGAGATGAATTAATAGAAGCATAGAGTCCAGATCGCCAGGATGATTAATCTATGCTGCATCTGGGCTCCACCATTGCCAAATAGGAGAGTGTTCAGGAGAGGATGAGCAGGGCTTAGAAACCTAACCTGAAGAGGATCAGTTGGAAAGAGCTTGGCATGTTTAGCCTGCAGAAGATTATAAGGAAGCCATCTCTTGAGGACCCTCCCAGCTCTGAAATGCTCCCCTTGGCACGGTTGCCCTGCCCTCCGGCCCCCTTGGTGCTGTGGGATTGCTCACGACAGAGCAACTTCCTGCAAAGTCCCCAAAGTGCTGCATAAATGAGGGACGTTCTCTTGCCATTCTTTTCAGCATCAAAGCCATTGAGAGCTCCACGAAGGACGACGACACGACGTGGCTGACCTACTGGGTTGTCTACGGGCTCTTCAGCGTGGCGGAGTTCTTCTCGGACACCTTCCTTTACTGGTTCCCCTTTTATTATGCCGGCAAGGTAACGTTGTTTGTTTTAAAAAAGCATATGTATCCTGCTGTTCTTTTAAAAAAATAAAAATAAATCAAAGTTATATATGGTTATAGCACATCACTTTGATTTTTTTTAAAGAACAGCAGGATACAAACACATATACAGTACAAACATATGCACACAAACCACTTACATGTCTAAAATTGAAGAGCAATTATTTATCATAAGATTTATCTGCTACTTGACTGTAAAAAACAACAAAAACCCTGAAAGCAGAAAGATAAATTGGGGAAAATTTACAGCTGTAAAATCCCCAATTTTCCTTATTTATCTTTTTGCAAACTGCTTTGTTTGTTGTTTTTTTACAGTCAAGTAGCAGATAACAAAAAAGTTTTAAAGTGCCATTTGGGTTTCTAACACTGGTGCAATCCTGAGCCGTTTAAGGGTGAGTCACACACACACACACCCCTGAAGGCAGTTTTTAATGTTTGATCTTTTATTGTGTTTTCAATATCCTGTTGGAAGCTGCCCAGAGTGGCTGGGGAAACCCAGCCACATGGGCGGGGAATAATAATAATAATAATAATAATAATAATAATAATAATATCATCTCAGATGCCCACGTTCCCAGGTGAAGCAGTGGGAATGGAAATGGAGTATCCTAGGAAAGGGTATATGTGGCTGGAGCCCTCGAAGTGAACGCCTGTGGCTGGTGGTGATGCACTGCCACACCTTGTTGCAGCGCCCTGCTTGTTGATGCTGACCTGCCCTCCTTTCTCCTGCCCTGCAGTGTCTCTTCCTGCTGTGGTGCATGGCTCCCGTCTCATGGAACGGCTCCCAGGTCCTCTACCGCAGCGTCATCCGCCCCTGGTTCCTGAAGCACCACCAGACTGTCGACAGCGTTCTCAGCGACCTCGGCGGCCGAGCCGCTCACGCTGCGTCTGCCGTCTCCAGGGAAGGTAGTTGTGTCAATTATGGCTATTGATTTTATATCTGTGGTAGCATCGTGTTTTAATTCCGGAAGCAGCTTAGAGAGGGTTTGGCCCTTTTTTAAAAAAACAACAGCCTTAAAAGCCTTTTAAACAGGCAGGATGAATGACGGCAGATGAGCTGCAGCCATGCCTTCAAGGGTTTAAAATATTCCCAGGTGGGTAAAAGCTGTTCTAGGCAAACTCTGAAAAGCAATGATCCTGGAAATTTGTCGTGTGTGTCTAGACCAGTGCCAGATTTATGTGTAAGCTAAACCAGCTATAGCTTTGGGCCCCACTTTCTTGGCCCCCCCCCCAAACAAAATAAAGGAAAAAAACACCTGGATGTACATTTCCAAAATAGAAGATAAAAAAACAAATAAAATAAAACCTACATCCAGCAACCATGTTTTGTGTTGTGTCGGCTCCTAGGATGTAAGTCATGGGCCCCGCCTGCTAGCCTGCTCCCTCAAATATCCCTGGTTTGCTCCTTTCTATATATAGGTGCCTACATTCTGCATGGACTGATTGTGTAGCCACGTGTGCAAATGGCTTGAGATACCTGTCAGGTCCATCAATGACCATCTAGCATATATTCAACACAAAAGAACAGTGACAATTTGTTGTTGACAAAGGACAGCTGGACATAGAAGGTGCCCCATTCCCTTCAGGTGCTGAGGGCCGCATCAAACCTCAATCTGTCCCTGGCCGTGTCTTTTAAGGGTTTAAAATATTCCCAGGTTTGTAAAAGCTGTTCTAGGCAAACTCTGAAAAGCAGTCATCCTGGAAATTTGCTGTGTGCGTCCCAACTCTGCTCTGCTCTTGTGCCCAAGCAGTCAAAGGCCTGGCCTTCTTTTTCTTTTGCAATCTCTCGCTCTTTCTTCTGCACTTTTTCATTCCCTCTGCTCTCTTCCCCTTCCTTTGTCTTTTGTCTTCTTAGTTCTGCAGTCTCTGGCTGACAGCTGACCTCCCCTTGTGCGCCAAGGCAGCTTTCCACCACCGTCTTTACTTGCGAGTAGGTCACCCTCATCAGCCGTCATCGTTCAAGAAACCATGTATCTCAAGTGGCTTTTTAAGGGGCTCAAGGCAGGGAAGATACAATGAGCATTTATTAAGATTTTCTTAAAGCTTTCCCCCCACAATGCAATAAATTAAGAGAAACCAATCTAAATAAATACAAAAGCAAAGAGAGAAAGAAAAAAGAAAAAACACCCAAGGAAGAGAAGAGAAATAAAAAGACTGGTGATTTTCCATCTCTCAGTTACATAAAAGACTCTAGAATGAGACCCAACAGATCTGTTTTCGATTGGGCAATCTTTTCCCAATCTTCTGACCCCAATATAATTATTTTCCCTTTTTATTTCTTATTAATAAATGCCAGCAATAGTTTTCCTACTCCCAGATAGGCTTGATGAGCTAATATGCCCCTCACTTCCCTCTACAGGTGGGAGCTGAGTGCAGGGAGGGGGGACCCAGAAGGGACTTGATTTAAATCACAATTTAAATCACTAGTCAGTAAGACTTGATTTAAATCACTTTCTCTAAGAAAGACTCCTTCTTGCTGGTATCATCTTAATATTTACAACCAGATGAAGGTTTTGTTTTTGGAATCATAAATTTTCAGAGTAGTTTTTACAGTTATATCAGAAATTACTGATTTGGTTCTACTCTTAGAAATACATAGACTGATAATGATGAAATTACTGTGAGGTTCAATAAGTTAACTGTTTATATTGGGACAACTTTTCTGCTGTACTTTATTGTAACTTAAATAGAAAATCTTTAGAAAGTCCCCCCCCCAAAAGCATTTTATTTTAAAAATTCGATTTAAATAATAATAAAAAAACAATTTAAATCAGAAAATATGATTTAAATTTTAAAAATCCATTTTTTGTTTTTAAAAAAATCATTGATTTTTAGGTGGACTGTCAGCATCTCTCCAGAGTTTTAGGCAGGGCTTGAACCCGGCACCATCTGCATGGAAAGCACGTGCTCCACCACGGAGCTACGCTCCTATCTCTAAAGATAAATCCAGATTCCACCACCCTGCCTATTGATAGGGAAATGGGTTCCCCAGCTGCCAGCTAAGTTTAGATCTGGCTTAGCCCATCTCTCTACCTTTGCACAAAGTGGATTAGAGGATGGCGGAGCTCTTGGCTGCCAGCAAGAGATGTAGGCTGGGATTTCCTGGTGGGGAAAGAGGCTATTTTTAAGTCTCCCCACTGCAGAAAATCTCAGCTCTTTGCCTACTCTTGGTTGGCAGTGAAACCTCTTGCTCTGATTCCAATGGATATTTTATAGGGAATATCTGTGGCTCCGAGGCAGAATATTGCCATATCCAGAGGTCTAGGAGTGAAGCCCTTTCTGAATTCCTATAGAGCTGCTGTCAGACAATACTGAGCTTTATGGACCAGGGTCTGACTCTGTATGAGACGGCTTCTTACATACCTTTAGAGGTTGTTTTTTTTAATTAAGGGGTATATAATTTAATTTAGAGGGGTGCAGGTGGCACTGTGGTCTAAACCACTGAGCCTAGGGCTTGCCAATCAGAAGGTCAGCGGGGTGAGCTCCCATTGCTCTGTCCCAGCTCCTGCCAACCTAGCAGTTCAAAAGCACATCAAAGTACTGCTCCGGCAGGAAGGTCAACGGCATTTCTGTGCACCGCTCTGGTTCGCCAGAAGTGGCTTTGTCGTGCTGGCCACATGACCCGGAAGCTGTACACCGGCTCCCTTGGCCAACAACGCGAGATGAGTGCCGCAACCCCAGAGTCATCCGCGACTGGACGTAATGGTCAGGGGTACCTTTACCTTTACCTAATTTAATTTAATTTAAGGGGTGAATTGTGCACCAAAATGTGAAAATACTGTATTGGCCCAAATATAAGCCACACCCCAAAAGAAGCCACACCATTAAAATTCAGGGGGGGAGAGAAAAAAAAGACAATCCCCAAATATAAGCCAGTCCCTTAAAATTCCACTGGCACTGACACCAGTGAATGACAAATGTAGAAGAAAATCCTACAGTGATATTGTAAAAGCCCATTTTTGTAAGGTTGCAAATTCAAGCCGCACTTTAACTTTTCATGGTCAGAATTTGAGAAAAAGTGTGGCTTATATTCAGGCCAGTATGGTAATGCCTGGAATGGTTGGCAAAGATGCATGTATTGGACAAAATTACCTGCAAACATGCATATGAACTTTCAAGGAAGGTTTTAAAGCAGGGGTTCCCAAACTAAGGCCCAGGGGCCAGATGCGGCCCAATCGCCCTCTAAATCCGGCCTGTGGGCGGTCCAGGAATCAGCGTGTTTTTACATGAGTAGAATGTGTGCTTTTATTTAAAATGCATCTCTGGGTTATTTGTGGGGCATAGGAATTCTTTCATATATTTTTTTCAAAATATAGTCCGGCCCCCCACAAGGTCTGAGGGACAGTGGACCGGCCCCCTGCTGAAAAAGTTTGCTGACCCCTCCCCTGTTTTCAAGGAACCCACAAGCTCTTTTTGGAATGGGGAGATCTGAGCTCAAGGACTGAAATAGGCTCTTCTCTCCCTTGTTGTGTTGCTCTCATGAGATGCCCTTCTCTCTCGGTTTATTTTTAGCCTCCAAAGAAGCCATGAGAAAAGCCCTACGGACAGAGGACTGAGCAACTGATGCTTTAAACTTCCAAGCAAAAGAAAAGATGCCCACATTCTGGAATATCCCTGGAAGCTTTGGGAAGACTTCATTGTTTTTTCTGCTCACCCACGATAAGATCATTCCTTTGGCTCTCCTCCCTCCTCGCCGCCACCAAATTCTGGAAATGTGTGGCAGTGCCACCAATGTGATTTGATTGCCTGTTCACTGAGCGCCCCAAGATATCCTTGTCTCCTTTCTGAACTCCAGCAGAGGGTGCTGTGACTTCAGAGGTTGCCTGGAGACTCAAACCAGCTTCTTATTTCTTTGGTCCCTGTGATCAGTTCCAGAGCAGAGAGATCCTTCCATCCCTGAATATTCTCCCTGGCAATTGCAGTTCAAGGCCTCGGGCCAAATAATTGGCTTCTGGAGCAATTTATAGGGGTAAAGCTAATATATGGGGCTTCTCTCACTGTCCCTATCTTAGGGTCATATGTTAGCAGTAGCCAACTTGCTCATCTTTCCAAGGACAGAGTGTTTCTCAACTGTCTCCTTGGTCATTCTGGAGAGATGCAATCTTTGGACGTTTGTGGAACAAGGTTCTTTGAAACCCACCTTACTCTTTGCAAACCATCATGAAGTGTTTGCCTGGTGTCCTCTCCATCCTCTTAATATACAGCTTGGGAAAAGGCCAAGACTTGCAAATAAAAGCCAATGTTCAACCTCCAGTATTGATGCTGAGCTTAATGGGTTCTCCAGACCACCCTAAGCTGCTACTTCCTTAATGTGTTGTTGGTGGGATGAGGTGGGTGGGAGCAGTGATGGGAAACACTCCCTGACAAATTCCAGAAACTCTCAAGTTGGTATGACTCTGAACTTCAGCCCCAGCCCCCAAAGCAGGAAGATCTGCCAAGAAAACACATCACCCTGAAAAAACCGCACAACACTCCTGGCGACTTTCTGCATGGTGAACTTGAGAGATCGTGAGCTTTGTACTTTCTGCTGATAAAGTTCGAGCTATCAAGTGTCCACCCCCCATTTGTGTCAGGCTGCTTTTTATTCTTTAAGAAATGGATGCTTGCCAAGTCATTTGGCACACTTTTCAATTCTGTAAAATCACTTAGGATTATAGAAAGCAAAACGACATTATGGAAGTCTCTCTACAAATCACTGAATGCATATTGCAATGCGGCTGCGGATATGGGGACGACGGCGACACAGGTGTGATTCCTGCAATTACTGGTTTAGCTGTCTTCGGAAGGGCCTCAGGTGTGGTGGAAGAAGCAATGGCTGGGCACCTCAGTTGTAATGGGGCCCCCAGGGGTCTCTGCATTGGCCTTCATGGCTGACCTCTGCATCCACCTCTGCATTTCCATGGTGGGAAGGTGTTTTGAGAAGTGGTGCTGCATCTTGCTTGCTTGTGTCTGTGTCTGTGTGTAGAACCATTCAACTCTTGTGTGGTTGAAATGCAGCCTGCAAGGGCTAAACTTGCATCCATTGCAACTTCTGAGGTTCAGATAGGCTTGTCTTGGCTGCATTGCGACCCTGAGCTGCTTCTCCCCCCCGCCCCCGCCATTCACTGGCAAGCGGCACCTCTCCAAGGTTTCAGACAAGATACCTGAAGGAGCATCTCCACCCCCATCATTCAGCCTGGATACCAGGGTCCACCTCCGAGGGCTTTCCTTCTCTGCAAGGTTACAGTGGGCCTTCTCGGTAGTGGCTCCCGCCCTGTAGAACGCCCTCCAATCAGATGTCAAGGAAATAAACAAGTATCTGACTTTTAGAAGACATCTGAAGGCAGCCCTGTTTAGGGAAGTTTTTAATGTTTGATTGTATTTTTAATATTTTGTTGGGAGCCGCCCAGAGTGGCTGGGGAAACCCAGCCAGAAGAGGGTGGAAGGAAGGAATGAATAGATAGATAGATAGATAGATAGATAGATAGATAAATAAATAAATAAATAAATAAATAAATATTATTTATTAGTTTTTCCCAGCCCTTTTTGGAAATGCCGGGCGATTGACCCAGGGACCTTATGCATGCAAAATGGGCCCCCTGTTTCAATCTGCCCCCCTCCCAGAAAAAGAAAAGATATACCTTGAAGGAGTGCAGGTTCCTTCTGAAACTCCTGAGTTTGGGCCTGGCCCAAGCAAAGCCCATGACCTAATTAACGTGCCGTTAATTGGGGAAGGGCCAGCTGTTGAAGGGACATGCCACAGAGCCGCCTCTTTTGACAAGGCCTTGACAGGCTGGACTCTGGCGCCAGATGTACAAAGGCTCTCCCACCCCCCATTTCATGCCAAACCCGGGAGCCCGCTCTGGCTGTCAGCAATCAAGCCCCATTAGTGCCGCTGGGGTGGGCGGGGGGTTGTCTCTTCCGCAAAGCGGCCAGGGAAGGGAAGAGCTACCTTGTTGGCCAGCCTGGACAGCCTGGTGTGGCAAAGGGCGGAGGGAGAGGGCATTTAATTGCTGTGCCATTTAATTTTCCTGTCATCTAACGGACCAGCCTTTCAGGAAATCGAGGAAATGATTTTTGTCATTGTGGTGTTACTGCGAAGGCAGGCAACTGCAGGTAGATATGTGGGTCACAGAACCTTTTTTATTATTAAGTCCATAAGAAGAGCACTGCCCAGACCCTGAGATCATCTTCTGAGGCCCTTCTTCGTGTGCCTCCTCCTTGAGAGGTCCAAAGGCGGCCCTGGCTGAGAAGCAGCAGAAGTGATGAGGAACCCGCAACCCTCCAGCTCCCAGCAACAACCAGCATGCCCAGTGGTTAAGGAGGGCCTGAGTTTGCCGTCCCCCAGCAATTGGAGAAACCGCAACACGAGG
This sequence comes from Lacerta agilis, assembly GCF_009819535.1. Classification (NCBI taxonomy): domain Eukaryota; kingdom Metazoa; phylum Chordata; class Lepidosauria; order Squamata; family Lacertidae; genus Lacerta; species Lacerta agilis. The sequence goes on from NC_046329.1 coordinate 12,042,310, forward strand.
CTGTATGTGGCTTTTCTGCAGTGGCTCCCCATCTGTGGAATGCTCTCCCCAGGGAAGTTCGCCTGGCACCTTCATTACACACCTTTAGGCGCCAGGCAAAAACATTCCTTTTTAACCAGGCGTTTGGTTGATCCGATTTACATCATATGCCCTTTTAAAATGTGTTTTTTGGGGGGCAGCTATTGGGTTGTTGTTTTTAGTTTTATTAGGTATTTTGTGGTTTTATATCTTGATTTTATTCTGTGAACTGCCCTGAGACCCCTGGGTATAGGGCAGTATATAAAGTCAATAAATAATAATAATAATACTGCTGGTTCAGACAAGGGCCCCTCTACTTCAGATGACCCAATGGGAAACCAGTAAGCAGGAAAACTCCCCCCTCCCCACAGTTTTCAGCAGCTGGTTCTCAGAAGCATGTCTCTCTCTGGCAGAGTTAGGAGCCGCTGAGAGCCTCCTATTTCCCAGTGAGTCTGTGCCTATTTTAAGCCTCATCTATAGCCCCCCCCTTGCCATCCTGGATCCCAGGCAGCCCCACCCCCCATCCCTAAGCATTGGCCACATCCCCTGCTGGGACCCTGCTGGTCTACTTCCCATTGGGGCACCTGGTCAGGCCACTCTGTGAAACGGCTCTAGGTGGGACTTTGGCCTGATCCAGCTGCTCTCTTCAAGTGAGGCAGATCCAAAGGCTGCCCCAAGTGGGCCCAGGGCAAAACCACAGCCAGCAGCTGCATCCCACCCACAAGGGAGAGTGTACCTGGGCAGCTTGCTCCAGGCCTTCAGAACATGTAAACTGTGGCCCCTCCAGTCCAGTATCCAACCAGATCCCTGCAGGATCCCTGCCAGAAGGATCTGAGCCCAAGAGCACTCTCCCAGCCCGAGTTTCCCAGCCACTGGCATTCAGAAGGATTGCTGCCTCCACATTTTGTTCCTGGCGGTTGGGGAAGTGGGAGCCCTCAGCCCTCTGGCAGTTTCTTGCAAGGAAAGGAGCAACCCGCTTGGTTTGACAGCCTGGTCGGCTGGGGCAAAGGGGACGGTCCCTCCCTGCCCCACCTGGGAAACTCCGGCAGAGTGATGGGTGAGCAGATTCCCCCTAACGAGCGCTGTGGGGCACCCCAGTGTCTCGCATCTGTTGCAAGACAACAATAGTGGCCCGTGGGGGTCGGTGGGGCTTGGGAGAAGCAGCCCTGGCCAGGCCCCTTTTGTTGTGGGGGCAGCCAGGCGTGCAATATGGAATCGGGTCTGACGCCCCCCCACCCGGCGGAAGGGGAGACGAGGCGAGAGGCGGCAGTGAGAGCGAGAAGAAGGAAGGAGACTCTGCAAGAGCCGCATGTGCCTCAAGGTGGGGCAGGAAGGGGCCACGGTCAGAAGGTGTGTGACCAGTGCCCAGTTGATGGTGGAGGGAACTGGTCCAAGTGGCTGGAAATCAAGGAGAGGAGATTTTATCCAGCAGCGCCCCAAACCCTGAAGGCGGCCCCGGCTGAGAAGCAGCAGAAGTGATGAGGAACCTGCAGCCTTCCAGCTCCCAGCAAGCACCAGCATGCCCAGTGGTTAAGGAGGGCCTGAGTTTGCCGTCCCCCAGCAACTGGAGCAACCGCAATGCTTGGCTGCAGCCGTGGACCCTTTCTTCAGTCGCAAATGGTCTGGCGGAACGGGGGCAATTTTCATTAGGATTAATAACAGGGGGGAAGTTATTGTACTCCTAATGATGGTTACAGCCCCCCCCCCTCCATACTCTGCAATCTAAGGGAGTGGGGAGCTGCTATAAGAGCAAAGATTGGAGCAGTGAGCATGTGCAAAGTGCAACTTTTTGGATGAGCGCTACAACCCACCATAAATGAGAAATGAGGCCTTCTAGGTTAAGAGGGGGTTGAGGCAGCCTTTAGTTCCCAACCCGCCCCCCCAGCTCCCATCTTTTGGGACAACAAGCACCAGTCTGCACCAGTGCTGCATATTGGCATACTGGGAAAGCAAGCCTGGGGTGCAAACTGGTTGCTGAAGGCAGGTAAGGATAATTTTGCAGTGTGAGTGTCTCATTCCCTTCTTCAGGTGGAGAGTCCCAGGGGTGGGTGAAGGCAAAATGTGTGGAACAGCGGGTGCCCCCAGTACCTTTGTACAGTAAGTGAGTCAACACACACCCAAACCTCTCTGTCCTGCATTGAGATCAGCAAAAGGTGTCTTGAGTAGCAGACTGAGCAGACACTGGTCTTTCTCACTAAGCTGAGATGGATTGAAAGAAGTGAGAAAGTGAGAAATTATCAAAGAAAATATTTCCCCTCCTTCATTCTGTTGTCTGAACTCTGCTGCATAGAAATCACACCAAATGTGGCAATTCTGAGACAAACATCAGAGAGATGGAAATGGAAAATGGTTAATAGTCGTTTTGTTCTCCTGCAATCAATATAAATCAGTTGCTCCAAGACTGAATCTGCTCTCTATGAGGACCAGTGACTTGGTGCGATGTCACAGCCTTGCCAAAGGCATCTGGTCCTGTTTTTACAATCTCCACCACAGCCTTTGTTTTCTTGTTTTTGATATCCCCTTTCCAGGGGGTGCAGGAATCACTGAATCCAACCAGTCCAAACCACAACTCAGAATATCCCCCAAATATCTGCTAGAAGAGTAATATGGCAGAGCCCAAACTGCCAAACTTCTGTAGAGAGATGTCCTTCATCCCCGTAACAACTGGAACCGCCCTCCTTGCAAGGAAAAGATTCCTTGTGGGGTATTCCCCTCCTAATCCCACTGCCCCAACCACAATTCAGAGTGAAAGTGGGGAGAGCAAGAACTTCAGTATTTGAGTCTGTGGTGCTAAATTCTCTCATTCGAGGCAACGCCCGACTATGACAGCGAAACCATCACCATTAGCCGGCGTAAACCCAGCTGGCTTGAAGCGGAAACCCCTCTGCAGCGTCTGCGAGGCCACCTCATAGTCATTGGCCACGATGGAAGAAGCTGAGAGTCGCCTGGTGAGAGACCACGCTGTGTCGATTCCTTCCTTTGTCCCCCCTCCTGGCCAGTGTTTGGCACGGTGGGGTCAACCGGCCCGCCATCAAATGGGCTGCCATGTTTTGTCAATGGTCTGGATGTGCTCCTTGGCCTTCATCCGCAACGAAGCGATGCTGGAGCTCCGCTGGTCCACGTCCTCCAGAGGGTACTTATCGACAAACGTGGTGGTGCACTGGTAGGCGGCGGGCGCCATGGGCTGCATGCTCTGGGGCATGGCAGGTGGGCTGTTGAGGAAGGAGTGCCCTGTGTAGGCCGGCTGGAGGCCTTGTGTGGGGCCCATGAAGCCCGGGATGCTGTGCACGGCCGTGGCGCTGGAGATGGGCGATGTCAGCCATGGGTCCAAGGGGAGGGAGTTGCCGAGGGGCCCCACGTTGGGTGCCATGGGTGGCCTGTTGAACGACAACATGGGGGCATCATGGAGCTTCATGGAGTTGGCCTCCATCTTCTCTTGCCGGCGCCACTTTGCCCTCCGATTTTGGAACCAGACCTGCGAAAAGAAGAAGCACCTTCTCAATGCATCCAATACATCATCATTATCGTTGTTGTTGTTGTTGTTGTTGTTGTTGTTGTTGTTGTTGTTGTTATATATTTATTGGCACCCTGCCTTTTCCCCTGATGGCACTCAAGGCAGCTTACAGATAAAAACAAGAATTGCAAAAACAGAAAAACTATATAAATTCAGCGGGCACAATTCAGTGGCCAGGTTATTCACCGGAGCAGGACGGTTTGAGCAATCCTGGTCTGACTGCACTGGCAACCAATTAGTTTCTGAGTCCAATTCAAAGTGCTGGTTCTGACCTATAAAGCCTTAAACGGCTCAGGACCACAATACCTCAAGGACTTCTCTTCCCATTTGAACCTACTTGGACCCTGAGATCATCTTCTGAGGCCCTCCTTCATGTGCCTCCTCCTCGAGAGGTGCAGAGGGTGGCAACACGAGAACAGGGCCTTCTCTGCAGTGGCTCCCCATCTGTGGAATGCTCTCCCCAGGGAAGTTCACTATACATCTTTAGGTGCCAGGCAAAAATGTTCCTTTTTAACTAGGCCTTTGGTTGATCTGATTTACATCCTATGCCCTTTTTTTAAAAAAGAAATTGTTTGGGGGGGAGCTATTGGGTTGTTTTAATTTTTATTATGTATTTTGTGGTTTTATATCTTGATTTCATTCTGAGACCCCCAGGTATAGGGTGGCATATAAATTCAATGAAGAAGAAGAAGAAGAAGCCCAGCACCAGCCCCCTTATTAAAAGCACCCAGTTTCCCTAACACCTGGAGACCCACGGTCGATGGACCAGTGGTCTGACTCCATCTTGGGCAGTGCCATCTGCTCCACCACTTTGTCCCAAGAGCTCCTCGTCATTCTTGCTCACCTGAACCCGGACCTCTGGCAAGTTGACTTTCATGGCCAGTTCCTCGCGGCTATAGACATCCGGGTAGTGAGATTTCTCAAAGGCCCTCTCCAACTCATGCAGCTGGTAGGTGGTGAACGTGGTCCGGTTCCGGCGATGCTTCTTCTTGGGCTGCTCCTCATCCAGGTTCTCCGGCGTGGTCCCCTCACTATCCACGCTCTTCTGCAGCTCGCTCAGCTCCCCCTCACACTTGCTGAGGAACATCTCGGCCGTCAATCTGCAAAGACCATGGATATGGTGAAAAGTCAGAGAGCTCCGGATGGTTCTGAGCAGTGTACTTTTCAGGGGCACATATAGTGGGTCTTGTATTGAACATAGCGGTGGCCAGGAATTCCTGGCAGTCAATTAGGGGAGGAGATGGGTAGAGGGGCGATGGGTCACTTGGTTCCTCCTTCGCTGGTCAGTGGTGGCTGCAGAGCCAGTGCAGAAATTAAAGGGCCTGTATATGAATGACTGCAATTAGCCAAGAGGTTTAGTAAACCGAGTTTCTAGGCTAAACATTGCAAAGAACTTTCTGGTGTTTTGCACAAAGCAAAACACAGTCACCGTTTGAATTTTTTCACTTACCCAAATTTTGCAGTGCAATTATCCTGCCAAGCAAGCTGTACAAAAATGTTTGTACTGAGCTAAAAGTGTGTCTCAGAAATTCACATAGTGAAAATAACAAACAAAACCCACATTATATTGGAAGAAATCACTTTGCAAAAATACCGGTATGTGTGGGTGCTTGGGGAAATTGCATACAGAAATGTGCATATTAGGATGCATTTGCTGTAAAATGTTGATGGATTTTCATGAAGACTCACTTTAAACAATATTTTTTGCAAACTGAGGTGGAAACATGGAGAACTGAGCTTGAGATTGAAAAATGAGAAACTGAGAGAAATAGCAATTAACAGATTTGCTCATCTGTACGAGACAAAGTTTCCCATCTTGGCAGATGGAAGCTTCCCTCATTTTTTTTTTAACATTTCTTCTATTTCCGATGTGCAGACCTGAATGCTGATTATTATGTAGTCAAAACAGTGCCACCCTCAGACAAGAGAAATGTATTATCAGCACGTGAATTTTTAATCAGTAGAACATTTTTGTTCTATTTGCTGAGCTTGAAGATATGGTCATAATTAAGCAGTATGGAAAGCGTCAGAATGAAAACAACTTAACCCTGAGGCCTGCAAAAAAGTACAAAAAAATAATTTTGTGGGGAGGACTTCTGGGGGTAGAGAATCCCCCACATGGCTTGGTGGCTACAGCATGCTGACTGGCGCATAGGAGGAATAGAATGCTAAATCCCAACTAGCAATCCAACTAGGAACTTTTTGTACTTCAAGATTTTGTTGCAGTTCCTCTTTCACATTTAAAATATTTGTATGTTGTCTTTCACCAAGTTGGGTGTCTATGAGCCTTGCACTGGCTTATTTATTTATTTATTTATAAATGAATGAATGAATGAATGAATGAATGAGGTTGTCCCTCTTTGATTCTCAAAATCCCACTCTGTGTCTATGGCTGCCTGGGATGAATAACTCGTCTTCCCTCTCTGCTGGCTGAAGGGTTCCCCTGAGTCTGATCAAAGAATACATTGTGGTTGGCAACTGGGATCTGGTGTTGGGGGTCTGAACGGAGCATTTCAGAATTGGATCTCTCTTGCAGAAGTATGCAAGGCATGTTCTATTTTGTACCCACTCACATATTCTGCGCACTCATGGTTGTTTATGACAACTCAGGGGCAACATATGTTTCAGATGCAACAGGGGCACACATTCTTTTGCTTATGAAAAAAATGCAAGTCTCTCTTGGTTTCTTCTGTGTTGCAAGTGAGAAGATCCCACGAATGCCCTCAAAATAGACAGCTTCTCCCCCCACTCCCCAAAAACATTCACAGTATCAGACCATTGGTCCATCTAACCTCCGTAATGTCAAAGCGGACAGGCTATGCATCTCCAGGATCTCAGACAGGAGGGGCCTTTTCTGGCTGGGACCTTCTGAATCAGAGAATTGTAGAGCTGGAAGGGACCCCCAGGGGTCATCCAGTCCAACCCCCTGCAATGCAGGAATCTCGGCTAAAGCATCCCTGACAGACGGCTGTCTGACCTCTGCTTGAATTCCTCCAAGGAAGGAGAGACCACCACATTCTGCATGTAAAGCAAGTGTTCTAGCACTGAGCTAGTGTTCTTTGCCTAAAAATGAAATAGGATTCTGGTCCTCATAATTCTGTTGCCTACACTGACTGGCAGCAGGTCTCTGATTTGACAGGACCCCATTGTGCTTGGAGATGCTAAGGGTCAAACATAGAGCATGTGCTCTACCACTAGAAACGTCTCCCTACTGCATCCCGTCCCCAACCTGAAATGTCATTTATGACTTTATGCTAAGGATGCATTTGATGCATTTAAAGAGGAATCTATTCAATTTGCAATTTCCAAAGCTATATGAGAACTGCAACATATCCATCCTTCATCTATCCTATTTTTGATGCAGTTCTCTAACCAACCAACCTTTTAAAAAATGAACATATTAGAGGAAAGTGTGCATAAAATTGAATACATGCATATGAAAATAACATTCAATGATGTATTACGTTAGGATAAATTTCTTTCAAAATGTGTTTGTTAAGTAAAAACTGCATACCAAAATATGCATAATTAGAATGCTAGAGAATTTTCATGAGGACTAATATTTTTCTCTTGCAAACTGTGGCAGAAATGTGGAAAGCTGAATTTAAAATTGGAAAGGATGAGAAACTTAAATGGGCATGTCTTTCCATCCCTCCTTTAGAGTTGCAATAAGGGAATCCTCAGTCCCCTAAGGAGCGGGCCATCTTGCCTGCCTCTCTAAGGCAAAAGAAAAAAATGCCCCTTTTGCAGATAATAATTAACAACAATAAAATATCAACAATTTGGGAGTAGAATCCCAGACCACCTCATTGCCTCGGGTACGATTTAGTGCAATTTAATTATTCCCAAAAGTTGATTGTAGCAGGGGGGTGGGGTGCTAGTACCTCGGATTTGAAATCTTTCGGTGAAGAAAATGAAGGCAGGAGAGCAAGCCAGACCTGGTCCCTTTTCCTGAGATGTCAGGTCCAAGGGGGATGCCAGCAGGTGGAAGCGGTCAGAGCTCCTGATCGCCTGCTGCTTTCCAAGTTGGCACAACACTGTGTCTGCTGAGCTCCACTCCAAGCCCTGATCCTGGCTAAATCCCTGGATCAGGTGGACGAGGAGACACCTGTCTTGTGCCACTACTTCCTCTCTCTCTCTCTCTCTCTCTCTCTCTCTCTCTCTCTCTCTCTCTCTCACACACACACACACACACACACACACACAATGCAGGAATCAGGTCAAAATCTAGGGTGACATCTAGGGTAACCTTATACCAAGCCAAGGGATAGTCCTGCCCCCAAAGGCAAAGATTCTAGACCTCATGGCCTTGAATAAGGCAATTGTTTCAAAGAGGAACTGAGGAAGTGGCCATGGGTCCCTCTCACTCTGCAGCGCTGCAGACAGGAAGTCCCTTCACAGCCCTACCAGGGATTGCAGCTCCCATTGGGAGTCCCTGTTCTGCTTCTTCTGAGTTCTGCAAGGGTGACACTGAGCCAATGGAGCAGCAGGAAGCTGACAGGCTTGCAAGGCAGGAAACTGGGGGCTGGATGAGAGTGGACTGAGGTTGGCAGGGCAATGTCCCATTTACACTAATGGACCAGCCTCTACCACCAGTTTGTGCCCTTGTAACAATGTCCCCCAAACTGTTGTGTATTTTGCCCCCTTTTGGAGAGGGTTGCAAGTATTCAGTTACATAGCAACACAAACGGGACTCGCAATTAGATGTCATGTTCCAGCCCGTTGTCCTTTTCAGATGCTCCTTTTAAAATGAGTTTCTGCCCACTGGCATTGCTGTTAAGGATTTTGAGCCTCAGTTACAGAGAAAGTGGGGGCAGGATTGTGTCCAACTGTGCCATACTAAGAGCAGGTTCAATAATGCATTGATTTCAACAGGACTTCTCCTGTCACAGTGTGGGTTGGGACATGAATTTCCCACTCCCCACATCTGGAGACCCAGGGGGCAAATGCTGCCCGCTAAAATTCTGTGGGGCCCTCAGCCCCCTCCTGGCTGGCCTGGCCCTGCAGCTTCCTCGCGTGCTTTGGCCTGACCGGAAATGCTCTTGCACTGAAGATGCCTCTTCCTGGCCTGGTTGGAGAATGGTGTGTGTGTGTGTGAGTGAGTGAGTGAGTGAGAACCTTTGTGTGGCTGGGATGTCGCTGTTTGTGCAGAGGAGTCACATTTGTCGCCCCCACCCAGTTTTGCATCTGAGCCCCTCCCCATCCCCATGTGTCTTGCTGTTCCAAAGGCTGCCTACGATGACATTGTGGGATAAAATGACGGGAAGAATCCGAGAACAGTGGGACCAGAAGTTCATCAAAGATTGGACTAAATTTGCAGATTATTTGAAAGACAATTGCACTCAATTGAATACATTGGTAGGACTGCGAGAAGCTTTGTAAGTTTATAAATAAGAAGATCATTGTAGTATGGTGTTTTAGTGAAAAGTTTATGTGTGATAATTATAAGCAGTGATTGATTTGTGAAGTATAGTTATTAGTGATGAATGTTAGGATTTCACAAGGAGGGTTTGAAGATGGCCCTAAAAAGCCAAAATGTTAAGATTTTGAAAAGATAAAGTGATGGATTTTATTATTGTATTGTTATAAACCCAATAAAAATGATACAGGGGGAAAAAGACATTGCAGCTCCCTGGCTAAAAACTGTCCCCAGTCCCAGCTGCACAGCAAATGATTTTTTGGAACAGGGAAGCTTTTCTAAAATGAAATAATGCTGCTGGGAGAGTGGGGAGCAGGCTGGGGGGTGTTTGTGTTTCTGATCCATCATTTTTGCTCCCTGCAAAACTGCCTTGCACACCTTATTGTGGCATAAGCATTTGGGGAGAAACCCTTCTTGGCCTCTTGGGATTATATTGATGCAGGAGGTGGCAATGAATTTGCATGGCTCCTGATCCAACAGGAAGTTCTTCCTGTCTGCAACCCGCATCAGTGTAACTCTCACAGGCTGCCACTTAGCAACCTACTGGGCTAAACAAAATAGGAAACAAAATAGGAAATTCTTTCCAGTAGCACCTTAGAGACCAACTGAGTTTGTTCTTGGTATGAGCTTTCGACTATGGCAGACCAACACGGCTACCCACCTGCTACTGGGCTAAGTTCAAGGTGTAAAAGGCCCTATAGCGTGTGGGATCAGGAGACCTGAAAGGTCGTCTCCCCCTCTATAGTCTCATTTACTCTGTAGATGATGCCATATTTTCAGGAGTTTCCTTCTGCACAATGTAGGCCCTTTGGAATTCCCTTCCCCTTAAATATTAAGCAGGTCTGCTGTCTCTGATGTCTTTGAAGTAGACATCTTCCCAACCTGCATCTGCATCAGAATTGCTTTTTGAAATTCTCTTAAAGACTGTTTGATCACTTACTGTTACCCCCCCCCGGGGGGGGGCTCTTTGGAAGGAAGGGTGGGATATAAACTTAATTGCAAAAAATAAATGTATAGCCCTGTCTTTTGTGCAGGAGAAGTCCCTGTTGGGTCTCCTATGCCTTTTCCTGCCCCCTGGGCTGGATCCATCACCCTCAGCAATGCTCTGGATCCTGCCCTCAGGCCAAGCTACCTCTGGATCCCCTACACAAAATTAGAAGGGGGAAGGAATCCAATTTGGTTCATGTTTAAAGGCAAACCTGCCTAAGTCACACTCCCTGAAGCCGTCATTCAATATTTGCTCCGCCCAGCCACAAACTGGAAATGTGGAGAATTGAAGTTAAGAATGGAAATGTAAATGAGCCCCCCCCTGCAAAATCTGAGAAACTGACATTAATGGATTTCCCCCTCCCTGTACAAAATTTCACACTGCAACAGAAAGTTTGTCTCTTAGACATCTTCCCTTCTCCACCCCACCCCAACAAAATTCTTCTTACACCGTGTTGCATTTCTGTCTGTGCCAAACAGCCCCCCGCCCTGCAGGATTTGTGCCCAGGCCAGGTTGGGTGGAGTTGTCCACAAGTGACTTCCTGGGAAAAGAAACTGAGTCAGTTTCAGCTCTCTTTGTCCAACACTTCCTTCTACAATTCAGCCTCTTAGCCTTCACAGTACTCAAGAGCTGTGCTGAATTTATTTATTTACTCTCAACAAAAAGTCTTAGCTAAAATTTATGTAGTTAGAAAAATAGATGGTTTATTTATCCACCTTTTCCTCCCTGATTGTCCTAGCCAGGCTCAGTATGTCTTTCCCCCCTCTTATATCTTTTTCCTTTTTGAAACAATCAACTCCACCTTATCCACAGCAGGTTCCCCCCCTCCCCTTTTGGCTTTAAGTTCTTAAGCTCGAAGATTGGAAGGAAAAACATTGCCGAGACGCACAATCTCTTGGGGATTTAGTTGCTACCCAAATGTTGATTTATTCTTAAAAGACATTTTTGCAATTCGGAAATGTTACGGGGACTGGAAATGGGGTGGGGGGCAGAAAGGGTGTTTTGCTGGGCCCACTTGTGGCAAAGGGGGAGCAGTTCTGGAATATTGGGGGGGTTCCCCATGCCCTCCTGATATGGTCTAATATTGGAGAGGGAAGTAATAAAACTTCCCAGCTGTAGAAATCAATGAAGCCAGCCTTCTTGGGGAAGGAGAGAGACACTTCCTGGAATGTAGAAATCAGGTCAACTAGTGCTGGGTGTTATTTTCTTGCTTCAGCTGATCAGCTTGAACTGCCTATTGATGACCTTAATTTGTATTATTATTCACATCTATGTCGGGATTCTGTGATTTCAGTGGCAATTTTATTTAGGTGGGGTTGAGGGGTTAAGGCTGGGCCCCTCCTTCCTCCCTTTCAAATTGTTTTTATTTTTAAGCAATTATCCTCTATATTTGCAGCCACTGTTCCAGGGGGTTGGGAGTCATAGCAAACCTCTAGCACTCTGGAACAGAGAGGAAAATAATCTATTTGTCTCAATTTTCTGTCAGGATTTGGTATGAATCTTTGGCAAAATCCCCAAGGTGAGCAACATTAACAAGCGATGGATATAATAATATTGAAAGGAAACAAGACAAAATAAAGATGGTTAAGAAGGCTCCGTTACCTGCTCCCGGCCCTACTTGGATTTGCTCAGAAGTATTTAACTTTGACGGTCCCCTTCAGGAAGCCAAACAAGCGGCTAACTCGCTCGCAATCTTCTCGCTTGGCAGCCAAGATGCTCAGTGGTCGCCTTAACTGTCACGGAGCCCACCACGCCTAAAGCCCCAAGGAGATTCTTTATTTAGTCTTGCAGATGTCACTGGACCCTTGCAGATTGGAAATGAGTCCAGCGGATTAGGACGAGGTTATTAATTGGAGGCCTTCCCCTTTAAGAATGATTGACAGTTACTTTCTGGCTAAGTAATTGCTCTAAGTGTCCCCTTGGTTCATCCACTGGGCTGGGCTGGGCTGGGCTGGCTGGGGGCGGCTTGTGGTGCGGAGGGGACACCGAGGCACGGTAATGATGGGCCAAGCGGCGCCCGCCCCCCCTCCCCACTTGGATTGTCTTCCACACAAAAGCACCCCGCTGCAGTTTCCCCTCGTAATCCCCTCATTACAGAAGAGGGAAAGAATGATTAGACACAGAGAGAAGAAAAGAAGAAAAGAAGGGGCACCACAGAAATGAAGGGAGGGTTCCCGCCCCGCCCGGGAGGGCAGAAACAATGGCCTTTGTCTTTGGGCAGCAGGCTGAAGGGATGGATCCCAGGGCCGGCGGGGGTGGGGGTGGCAACTTCCTAACTTGGGTTCCTTGCTCTGCAGCCAAGGGATGTGTGAACTGGCATGGCAGAGCCTGGAACCTCTGTGCTCCAGCCAGGAGGTTTAGCACCACCAAGGATGCTTTGGGGGGTCTGGTGCGAAGCTGAATGTGGCTTGTGTGTAGCGCTACTAATTAACCCTGGGCGCAATCAAGCAGGAGGTTCAGCAGCCATAATGTATGTCAAAGTGTAGGGAAACAAAATAAAAAATTCTTTCCAGGAGCACCTTCCAGGTGCTACTGGAAAGAATTTTTATTTTGTTTTGACTATGGCAGACCAACATGGCTACCCACCTGTAACTGAAAGTGTAGGGAGACACATGCAGCAGGAGAGAAGCTTCTGGCAGGATCATGGTCCACAGGTCTGGTGTGTCCTTGGCCTCCCCCTCCGCCCCGGTTTCGGCCTCCGAAATGCGAGTGACCAGGCCTCATGGTGGGCCTTCCTCTGACCCCCCCCCAAACCTGGGCAGCTTGCCTGATGCCTGGCTGTGTGTGGCAGGGATGGAGAAACCATTGTGGTCCATTATCTGGAAAGCACATCTTTGCATTTGACACCAGGCATGGAAACCATAGCCTCGGCCTCCAAAATTTCCTGAGAGACTTTGACCATTGTGAAGAGCCCGACTGGGTCAGAGCAAAGGCCTGTAGAGGTCAGTATCCTGCTCTCAAACATTCACCTGTGAGAAGCCCACAAGCAAGGGTCTGCCCCACGTGTTGTCCTTCAGGAGATAGAGAGGTCACATCCACAGTAGACATTTGAAGCACCTTGAAAGTGGGCCCTGAGCTACCATTTGCAGGACCATTAACAAACTACATTTCCCATTATTCTTTGGGGGAAGTCATGTACTTTAAATGTGCTTTAAATGCATGCTGTGGGTGGGAGCCCTGCCTCTCCCCACCCAGCTCCCATTCACCTGCCATGACTAATAGATGTTGACTATGAAGGGAGATGTTGATTGTGTTAGTTTGGGTTTCTCTCACTTTCTCACTTTTCCCAGACTTAGGTTCAGCTCTTCAAATTTCTACATCAATTTGCAGTTATTGCTATTTCATCATGAAAATTCATGAGTGTTCTAGTGCAAATTCCTCCGAATGACACACAAGTTTTTATGCAGTTTTCCCAGTGACCTTTTTCACTGTGTGGGCCAAAATCCCTTCCGTGCAGGCTTCTGGGGGCAAGAGTGGAAGGGGGGACTCCGAGATTTCCCAGCCTTGTTCTAGACTGGGGAAGTAAAGAATCTGACGGAACTCGTAACATGATTGCTTTTTAGAATGTAAGCTTTGAAATGTTCTATTTTGTATAAACTGTGAGGAAAGGATTTAAAACGTAGTTACATTGTGTTCGTTGTATTTCTGTGCCTTTTTCACACACACACACACACACACACACACACACACACAGAACAAGAGAGAGACAGACAGAGAGAGAGAGATCACGCTCAAAGCGGCTTACAGCAAAGAAAACACAAACACATTTGCAAAAACAATTTAATTATTATGAAATGAAGGCAGCAAAACAACACAATAGCAAATATAGTAGCATGCAAAAGGCAACATTTCAGTGCAGCACTGTAAATATATCAAGATTACATAAACGTCCTCCAGATCCCACAGCAAAAATAATAAGGTAGCATCGCATGTTCCTTTGGTCTGAGAAATACCCCCCTGTGAATATCCTCTGACCACTTCCTGGTGACATGACGCTTGCAGCCTGGCAACATCCCAGCACCATCTCCTGTCCCACCATGGCTTGGTCTCGGGCTCTGGCAGCCGATGGGAGACAGCCTTTACCGCCAGCCAGCAGGATTCAAATCTGCCCGTCTGCCATCTGGGACCAATTGACGGCTGTCAGCTTAACACCTTAATACTGCTCTGTGCTGTTCCTGGAGGGACCTGGCGATGGGTTTCATGCTTGCCACTTTGGGGTCCAGGGAGGAATTTGTCCCACCAGGCGAATTGGGCCTGTCTGAGAGTTTTGCCCACAACTTTGGCAGATATGGCATTGGGTTAGTTCCTGGTCTTTGGCAGAGGGAGAATAGTAGCCTCTGCTTCCTCCCACCTCCTTAGTGGTGGGGAGGTCCATTTGCCCAACACCAAACTCATTTACATCTGTAACCACTAAGCTTGTGGCCTATTTGAAACCCTTTTTTGTGTCCTTCTTTACTGATATGGCAGAGCAGGCTCAGGGCACACAAATTGGTCACACTCTGTGTCCTGTAAGTCTTCCAGAGGCTGGTTTCTCAAATGGATTTTAAGGGAAGCACAACCTACACAAACTCAGGTTTTCTTTGGTGAGAACAGCAATGGCACTGCTGTTTGGCCTGTGGAGGATTAAAAGTTTCAAACATTTTTGTATCACGAGAAGATGCTCCTCTGCCTTGTGCCTTTGTGTTTCTGTGCACAAATAGCTTTTTAAAAAAAACAACAACTCCCCCCTCAAATAACGAAGCCTTCTCCAACAGCTCTCTCTCAATGAAAATATATACTATATATTGATTTTATATTTGAGGTTTCTAAGCAGAGGTTGGATGGCCATCTGTCAGGGATGCTTTGCATTGCATTGCAGTGGGTTGGACTAGATAACCCCCTACTTGTGGGGGTTCCATTGGGGCATCTGCTTGGCCACTGTGAGAACAGGATGCTGGACTCCATGGGGCTTTGGCCTGATCTAATAGGTCCTTCTTATGTTTTGCTTTCAGATTTAAAATGTGCAAAAATGATCCTACATATTTTTCTAATGATGCCCATTGCACCTCCTTCTCCCACTCCATGTTTTTGCTGGGACTATCACGCTTTCCCTCTAATGTCCAGCTGAGGAACAGAGTGCTTTTGAGTTTGTACAGAGTTCCCCCCCCCCAACTTAGCCAGCACTGGAGGCTGTCACCTCTAGAAGTGCAATGCTGGCATTCTTTCAGCCAGAAGGCAATTTTGTCTTGATTTTACCACCCCTGAGCTTCCACCATCTGTCCCAAGTGGAGTTGTGCTCCTTTAAATTAATTTCATTAATTAAATGACATTTCAATTAAATCAACTATTTAGGCGTAATAAGCAGCCCACCTGCAAAGCTGGGAAAGAGAGCAAATGAGCCATTATTATTCACCAACTGCAACACATGTGTGTGCAAAACAATTTTTAAAGAAGAAAGGTTCTTTTTAAAATAATAGTTGTTTTATTTTATTTTCAAAGGCAAGCATTTAACGTCACAACAAAGAGAGACTCAAATCCAAGCTAGATGCTTCTTCCTTGTTCTGGAGGGGTGAGGGGACTTGAGAGCCCCCAGGGTCAAGTCTTTCAGCATAAGGCTGACATGGTTTACTAGGGTGGGGGTGATGGGAGCCAACAACATGTGCAGGATGCCCAGGGAAGATTAACCTTCCTTTCTCTCTGATTCTCATTTTCCCAATCATAAAATTCATTTTTCCATGTTTCTGTATCGGTTTGAGATTCATTAATTTGTAAAGTCCTCCTAAAAACCCACCTGCATTTTAGTGTACATTTCCCCCAGTTTATAAATGTTTACAGATGCAATTTTGGCCAATATACACTTTTTCTGCAACACGATACAAAGTTATTAGAATAACTTGTAACTAATAACTTAAACCTGGGTTCACATATTTCCTCTTCCCTCCCAACCTACTTTGGAGTCATTCTTCTTAGATTGTAAACCTGAGAGCCAGTTAAAAAAGAGACAAAGGTGCCATCCTCCTGAGTGTCCCTGGAGACGGAAGGATGAGCTGGAAAGATGCTTACAAGTTGCCCTGCAGAAAATGCTCGTCTCCTAAGCAGCCCTGCCTTTCCCCTGACCTGATAACAAAGCAGATACATCCACCAGGATGGTGTCCCAGGAAGCCTAGTCTGATGTTGAGGTTTTTGGGAGAGAAGCACAAGACACACATCTTGAAAAAGTATTGGCCTTGTGGGGTGTGGACCACTTCAGTAGAGTAGTTGCTTTGGAAGATGATAATCCGGCATCCACACAACATGACCAGTCCAACAAAGTTGATGTTGAAGAATAATTGCTTCAACACTGGTGATCTTTGCTTCTTCCAAGACACTGGTACTCTATTCTGAACTTAAGAATGGAAAGTGTAATGCTGGCGGTCAACAAAAGAAGTTTAAAGACTGTCTCAAGGCAAATTTTTAAAAAATGTGTTATAAACAGCAACAATTGGGAAACACTTGCCTGCGAGCGCTCCAGTTGGAGAACAGCTTTTACCGAAGGTGTCATGGGCTTTGAAAACACTCGAACTCAGTATGCAAGGGAGAAACGTGCCAAGAGGAAAGCATGCTTGGCAAACCCTCACCGGGATCAATTCCCAACTGGAAAACATGTCCCCACTGTGGAAGGACGTTGGGATCCAGAACTGGCCTCCACAGGACTCACTGTTAAAACTGTGTTTATGGAAGACAATCTTACTTGGCTATGAGGGATCACAGAAGAAGAAGAAGAAGAAGAAGAAGAAGAAGAAGAAGAAGAAGAAGAAGAAGAAGAAGAAGAAGAAGAAGAAGAAGAAGAAGAAACACTTCAAGGAGGGGTACCGGACAACAGACTCATAGAGATATTGCTGCAGAAACCTGGAGAACTGAATTTAGGACTTTTGCAGGAAGAAGATCCTCTGTTAAATCCCCAGCATCTCTAGATAGGACTGGGGAAGATCCCTTGCTGGTCACTGGTCTTCAACTGGTGGGTCGCTGCCTGACCCAAGGTGGGTTCCAAATACATGGCAAAAGATGAAGAAATGCCCTGCCCCCAAACATGTTTTGGTTAAAAGCAGGTCGTGGTTCTGAAAAGGTTGAAGATTGGACCACACTGGGAAAAATAGATGAATGGTCTGACTGGATGTAGGATGGCTTCCCAAGTTCCTGTCCATTCAGAATCATGAGGACTAGCACCTAACTTTGCTTTTGGGGGAAGGGGCGTAGCACCACTAGGAAGCTCTGGGGAACTGAGGCAATCCCTCTGCTGGGGTGCAGGCCCTGTGAGGTTCTTCACAATGCCACTGATGCAAGGCTGCTCAAATTTCACCTGGGGGGTGGATTTGCTGGGGATTGGGACCAGAAAGCACAGTGGTTGATCTCAGGGTAAAGGTAACTGTCCTGGAGCCACAGATCTCAGGGCTCCATTTCTGGCAGGAAGGAAAGAGGCTAACCCAGCTGCCCTCTGCCAGCCTGAGTGGTGTGAGGATTTAGTTTTTCCACACCCTGCCAGGCTCTCCCTCCTTGCCCCCCCCCCACCTTTCCTCCTTAAGGTGTCATCAAAGGAGGGTGTTGAGCAGAGAGGAGGAAGAAGCTGGAGGGCGATTATTTGCCCAATGATGATAATTGCCTTCCCAAGACGCAGATAGCAAATTGATTTCCTTCCTAGGCCGGGTCCTGTAATCACTTCATCACTTTAAAATATTAATGCTACACTTCTTTCCTCGTTTCCCAATTACCCTAATTGAAGGCAAATTGGCTAAAGAGGTGCAAGGCAGGGGTATCAGAGGGGTTTAGTTCACTCAAATGACAGTTTTAAACTTGACTAAGCCTATTAGACACCAAAGCTGATAACACTTAGAGACGCTGTGTCAGCTTACTGGAGGGGGGGCAAAGGATTGGGGAGATGGGGGGGGGGACTAAGGCCAAGAGCTGGATGGGCTGGGGGGGGGGAGGTGGCCACGTGACCAGCTCTTAAAAGGACTTAGCACTTTTTCAGTTCTTTAAGAGAACTTTGCTGGATAGGGAAAAGGCTGGATCAGGGTGGGGTGGAATGCAGAA
This sequence comes from Lacerta agilis, assembly GCF_009819535.1. Lineage (NCBI taxonomy): Eukaryota > Metazoa > Chordata > Lepidosauria > Squamata > Lacertidae > Lacerta > Lacerta agilis. The sequence goes on from NC_046329.1 coordinate 12,060,298, forward strand.
GGGCCCCAAAACACCCAAGGGCAGTTTATTGGGCAGAAAGGTGAGCAGCAGGGAGAAAGAAACTAGTTAGAGGGGTTCAGAGGTCCTTCAAGGCCTCCTTCCACCACAATACTTCTGCCCCTGCATTTATAAATCATAAAAATGTGGAATGGAGTGAGGAATGCTCCTGTTTGGGGTGTCAGCCAGCCAGCTGCCCCTCCTCAGACTAGATGACCCTTGGGGTCCCTTCCAAGTCTACAATTCTATGCCCTGGAAAAGGGGGGTGGAGCTAGTGATGGCCAAATGGCTGAGAGAGCATGGGAAGAGCCTGCTAGATCAGACTCAGCTCAGCCCCACACCTTACATTTAATTAACACGTGGCACCAATCCCTGTGTCAATTAAAACACCCTTGGACAAACATTGAAACACAAAAAGGAGATCTCAGCAGGCTGCTGTGGATCCCCCTTGTAGTCACCGATTGCCGTCTGCTCCTTTTAATTAATAACTTGCCTGGATCAGACCAGGAATTCACTCTGCCCAGCACCCTCCTTCCAACAGTGGACAGTCAGGAAGCCCACAGCCAGCCTATCATTCTGCACCCCCATCTCTGACCAGAGCACCCACCGACTGAAGGGACTGTGCCATTCTGAAGAGGGCCTGCCTAGGACTGTGGCTACAAAATCGTGCTCTCCATGGCTGTAGCATCAGAACAAGAGACATGACTAGCTTTGATACCTCTGGCCAACTGCACCCGGAAGAAGTCTCTGTACCACTCTTCTTCCTGACGTGCACCTGGAACCAAAAGCCGCTAGTGTGGGGCATCCCCACATGACAATATGGCCAGTTCCCCTGAGTTATGGCAAAGCCCCACAAGATTACACTGGGAAATCAATCTTTTTTTTGAATTCATACTTTTTTATTATTTTTTTACTTTAACATACAGACATAGAACTCATCAATTATATTTACATTGTTATTCCATAGTTTATATTACATCCCATATGCTTGTGTCTTATATCATCCTTATATTCTTTTTTACCTCCTATAAGTTCCATTCTTCTTACAATACAAATCTGTCGTTACTAAACCCCTCCCTATTCCTCCCCCTTTCTTTCCCCCCCCCCGGCTTCCCCCCTTCTTCCTCTGTTTTATTCTTTCTTTTGTTCAGTTCTTGCGGTTTCAAACCTCTTTATTGTTTTTATCATATGTTCTTAATTATTTTCAACTTTATCCTCATCTTTTCCTCCTTGTATTCTTATATATTTCCAACTCAATAAAGTGTTCTAAATCAAGCAATGAGATTCTAGTTACTATTTCAGATTCCACATATTCTATTCAAATATAATAAAAATTTTCCCCATTCTTTTTCATATGTTCCACTTCCTGTTTGCCGAATTTTCACTGTCAATTTTGCTGTTTCCATATAGCTCACCATTTTTTGTCTCCATTCATCTACAGTTGGGATTTGTTGTTGCTTCCAAACTTGTGCCAATAAGATTCTCGCACCTGTTGTTGCGTACATAAATAGAGTCACATCCTCTTTTTCTACATCCTCTCCTACCATACCCAACAAGAATGCCTCGGGCAGTTTTTTAAATGAATATCTATAGATCTTTTTTAATTCATTGTAAATTTCTTCCCAATATTGTTTCACTTTAATACAATTCCACCACATGTGGATGAAGTTTCCCTCCTTCAACCCACATTTCCAGCATTTTTTATTTCCTGATTTATACATTTTGTACAGTTTAGTTGGGGTGATGTACCATCTATATATCATCTTGTATATATTTTCTTTCAACTGTACTGATGCTGTAAATTTCAGTCTAATGTTCCACAGTTTGTACCACTTTTCAAATTCAATATTGTAGCCTAGATCCATTGCCCATCTAATCATGACACTTTTTATCTCTTCATCCTTGGTATTCCACTCTAATAAAAATTCATATATTTTGGACAAGATCTTGGAGTCATTTCCCATCACTATTTTGTCTAACAGTGTCTCCTCCTGATCAAATCCTCTTTCTTTCTTATCTTTTTGAAAAACACTATGCAGTTGACAGTATTCCAACCATCCTTGTAGCCTGTCTTTAATCTCCTCATACGGGGAAATCAATCTGATTACACACACCCAAGCCCCATTTCTGCAACATCCAACACTAAGCTGGAGGTGACAACTGCATGCTCCAAGTGCTGGTACAACCCTGCGGCCGTCCTAGTGCAGTTGTGTCCTGGAGAGGTGCAGGTCAGATGGTGAAGATGTGGGATTGTTGCATTGAGCCAAAGACCTCCCAGCCCACCCCCAATAAACTCAGACATACATGCACACAACGTTCAGTTCCCCAGCTCCATACCCTCTCCTGGCACAGATGCTGAGTCCGGCCACAGCGGAAATAATCCCCAGAGGCAAACAGGTGCCCTTATTGGCTCCACTCGGCTTCCTGCACTCGGCTGCTCTGGGTGCAGGCCGAGTCCCAAAGCAAACCTGCAAGGCCTGAGCAGGTCGAGCTGGTCTTGCAGGTGCGGATTCCCCCTGCACTGCTTTTCCATCACCGCAGCAGCCAGCCATCGTCCCCAGAGCCTGAGCTCTGCTGCAATCCAAAACTGTCGCACAGTCTCCCCTTGCAGTGCTTGTGTTGTGAGGAAGTTAACTGGGCTTAGTCAATTAATTAATATATTGCTGACGTGCTTTTGGGACCTTTGGACGAAATGGGCTTGGAGGGGGTGAGAATGTGTTATCATTCACGGTAATCAATCCCATCAGGTCTTATTAACTAGCTCATTGTTTCATTACGATACTTAATCTTGGGTTGTTTGGTGAAGAGAGAGAGAAGGGCAGGCAAAAGGGAGGCCAGGGGTCCCTGCGCATGGATTGACAACCAAAGAAGGAGCAGGACTCTCCTCTTACTTTGCAGAAACTAAGTGTAAGACATGGGCTGGCATTTTCTGAAAATGCAGTGAAATCAGGGGTGAGCCATTGGCTGGGTCAGAAATTGGGATTAGCAGAACCTGCCCTCCAATTTTCCCCCAGTTGATACCAAGGAAAGTGCTCTTGGGCCCTGAGCGAAGGGGCAGTTACATCCGCATGCGGCAATAGTTCATTGTACTAGCATCTACTGGCTTAGCTACTTTCTTATCTTTCCTTCCATCCTGCTTCCTCAAGAGTTTTAGCAATAGCTCCTGCATACGTGTCCTTCTGTCCTTCTCTCATGGTTGCAAACACAACCTTCCTGTTCCAGCCTTCGCTTGCTCAGCCCTTCTCTCACACATTTCAATTTTCATTCAGGCTCTGGCTAACCCTCTGCAAGGTCGATGTCCAGGCGTAATAGATCATAACGTTGTTACAAGCATCCCATTTCTGCAAGCCAAGAGAGGTGGCCAAGGAGATGGATTCGTCTCAGGAGGGGTCAGATCTGCCTTCCTGACTTTAGTGGCAATTGAAATTAGGGTTGGACAAATCTATTAATTTTGTTTTCTCTCAGTTTCTCATTTTTCCAGCCCTTAGTTCGGTTTTCCACATTCCCACATCTGTTTGTATTTTAAAGAAAAAAATCATGAAAGTTCAGCAGCATTTTACCTAAAATTTCTAATACATGTTTGTGTATGCAATTTTGCACAATATGTACATCTTTGCAAAGCAGTTCCCCTAGTGTAATATATTTTTGCATGTTGTTTTCATTCATATATACAGTTATGTACACTTTGGGGTCTATGGGGTGTTAGGGGAGGGGTGGTACCTCTGGTGGGGGACACGTCCTGCTCCTGCTGGGGCAGTTTGCCCACCTTTTAAGATAAGATAAGATAAGATTAAGTGCAACGTTGTACAAGTGCAATTAAATTGGATGCCATTCCATAAAAACAAAGAACAGCACAAAAAAACACATTGTCAGCCACACATGCACATACGTACACACCCATCACCACTCTCCAAGGTCATATTATCTGGTTACAGCATTTAAGATGGTTATAGCTCTTGGGTAGAAACTATTCTTCAATCTATTTGTTCTTGATCTAATTGTTCTATATCTCTTGCCTGAAGGCAGTGGTGCAAAAAGACTATATCCCAGATGAGATGGATCCTGTAAAATATTGTTTACTTTTTTAAGGCGACGGGAACTGTATAGTTCTTCCAAAGATGGGAGAGGATGACCAATAATTTTCCGGGCTGTGGCTATGACCTTCTGTAGTACCTTCCTCTCCCTGGCTGTGCAGCTGGAAAACCAAGCACAAGTGTCCTGACCTGCACTCAGCTCTCACCTGCATCACCTAGAAGCTGCCAGGATGCCACAGTGGCCACAATCCCCGGAATGGCTTCCACTGGTGAGTGTAGCCAATGGGTCTCAAACCCTTGGGAAGTTAGGGGCTTCTCCTGCATGCAAAGACAGGCTCTGGCAGATGCAGCAGACAAGACCAAGAGTGGGTCGAGCAGTCAAGAAGGCGGTTTCTGCATCTGCTGGAGAGGGAAGGGGGGAGGTGGATGGGGCTTGTCCGCCTGGGAAGGGAGTCCATCAGGGAGAAGGAAAACTGATCCTTTGCAATTCAACCATAGAACACTGCAGCAAACTGATAGCTTTTATATCCATTCATTCCATATATCACTTCATTTTTGCCCCTTCAAGTTGCATTTAGAGCAGTTGATAATCTTTTATAGAAACCTGGCCCACAGGGAGAGGGGGTCTAGAATGAAATCCCCACAGCCCACCTCCCTCCGGCCCAGTTCCACGCTTCTTTCTGGAATCCCACAGTATATTTTAAAAGGGTTCAGCTGGCTTAGTCTGCTGGGGACAGAAGATCCAGGCAGATTAGACCTCACAAAAATAGGCAGGCATTAAGCCATCTGAGTAGCTGGCAACCTCCTGCGAACGCTTACCTTTAAGCCTCACGGTACCTGCGGAGAGCGAACGTGTCAAGGGGACGTCTCGCTTGCCCCTTCCGAGAACAGGCAAGAGTCATGGCTGCAGCAGGGCCTGCACTAAGGGAAATGCCCAGCCCCTTCCCTGGAATGTTTGGCATTATTAGCATTATTAGTATTAGCTATCATTACATTGATCAGTCATTTTGCATCAAAAAGCAATTGAAACATTAAATATATATATAAAACAATGGCCAGTACCAAAATATATGAAATGCCCATCCAGCAATGCATTAATGGCAAAGTCCTACTCGCCCCCCTAAAAGATGGGCCCCCACCTACATAGGAGGCAAACAAAGGTCTGGGCAAACTGACACCTGAGGAACCAGTGTGGGAAAAGGAACTGGGAGAGACAAAGGTTCAAATCCTGCTGTGATTCCTGCATTGTAAGGGCTTGGATGTCATAACCCTTGGATCCCTTCTAACTCTACCTTTTAAGATGCTCATGAAGCTCACTGGGTGACTTTGGGCCAGTCAGTGTCTCCTATCCTGATTCACATCACCAGGCTGTTGTGAGGATAAAAATGGAGAGGATGAGAACCATGTACACCATTTTGAGCTCATTGGAGATATACAGGTAAACGTAGCAATACATACATACATACATACATACATACATACATACATACATACATACATACATACTCTCGCTAATTATTACTAACTATTATCTGAAGAAGTGTGCATGCACACGAAAGCTAATACCAAGAACAAACTCAGTTGGTCTCTAAGGTGCTACTGGAAAGAATTTTCTATTTTGTTTCTGTTCCTCGTTAGTTGCGGGCATGTCATGAAAAGTGCAGGTGCAGGATTCAACCCAACTGTCCAATAGAAGCAACCCTGTTGCCGCCTTCCAGTGTTTTGTCCAATGAATGCAAAGTCACCAGGGCTGTGTGTGGTGAGGGGCGAGACAGACCAATGGGAGGCCTTTCTTGTTAACGGCTATAAAATGAACTGTTGTTGCATGGCTTCTGAATGCCACTAGATAACTGGACATTGGTAGCATTAGCCTGGCCGCAAGGTTTCTGCTTCATAGCCTTGATTCTTTCCCATCAGCTAAGCTGGATTCCCACTTCTGAATCCCCCACTCTCCTCTCCCTCCATGGCATGTGCTGGCAACAGGAGCAGGGGCCAGAATACCTTGGGGTTACCAAGGTGCCGGAATCCAGCTCAGAGGGAGACACAAGCAGATTAGGTGGAAAGACTTGATCAAGGATCGAAAGTCTGGATGGGAGACAAGACAGGGATTGGAACAGAGGAGAGACTGCTTCCAACAGAAACACACACACAGCTGCCTGGACTGATTTACTAATCTTTGCTTGGCTGAGACCACAGGATTGTCAGCAAACGCCTTAGCTCAGTCTCCTACCAGGGAAGTAGAGGCAGCTACTGATCGCAGAAGGACCACCTAAAAGGCTTAAACTGGTATGGGATGGTGGAACCTGGAAGTCAGGCTCTGGTTGCGGGAAGCCTGGGCGCTGCCTCTGGCTGAGTCAGGACACCAGGAGCATCTTGCTCAGTGCTGTCTTCACTGGCTGGCAGCATCTCTCCAGGCATCTTTCACAGCCCCAGCAGGAGATGCCAGGGATTCAACCTGCAACTTCCACCACTGAGCTCCTGTCTGCCCCCTAAAAATATTCTAGTCCTTGTGGTTTTGTAAAAAGGGGTAGCTTTATTTAGATATATATTTTAAAAAGAAGCTGTCAATGAAATATTTGAGCTCACAATAATGGGCATTGCCATCCAAATGGTGTGCATGCACTGCATCATGTGATCAATTATGTGAGGCAGGGCTTATCTGGCCCACCCCCATATTTTACTCAAGTTGGCACCCCTGCCTCAAAGGACGAGTGCTTTGTTTGGATCTGAGAGGAACTGATACATTTCTATTGGTTTTGCAAGATAACACAGATTAGCTCATTGCCAAAAGCAAGGGTGGGCTACGCTGCTGACTGGATGGTGCTTGCAAAGTCCCACAAAGCTTGATTTCATTGTGATGTCAGTGGGGTTGACAGGTGGGTGGCCCCTATCAAAGTTGACCAGCTTGGAGTGGAGAACATCTAATGTCCAGACCCAGTTTTCTACTGATAACATCCACTCTCATCAGTGCAAATGTCATGCAAAACTGCCTTGTGAATCCTGCATTGTAGGTGGTCGGTTTAGATGGCCTTTGGGAGTCCCTTTCAGCTCTACAATTCTATGATGCTATGAAATGATAGAAGCAGAAAATGTCAGGTCTCCCATCCCGAGGCATGGGTAAGGCTTGCTGGGAGAACACTACCCTGAAGGTACCAGGACTACTAAGGAAACCATGAACAGCTTGGGCCCAGGATACCTTAGGAGCACCCGAGTTTCTCTGTTGTAGTCCAATCACTAAAACGATCCAGAGGACCACTGAGTGTTGTTGCCCGTGTTGCATAGAGGCTCAGGGAACCTCAGCCAGAAGTTAGCCTTGCTGGCCCCATGCTGTGCGAACTCTCTTCTGTCACAGATTCTGTGGGCATCCTTCCTTTTGACTTTCAAGCACCCCCTGAATACTGTTTTATGGCAACACTTGAAACTATGAACTTCTTTAAAATTTCCTTGCACAACTACTGATTTTAATTATTGCTCTGCATTGCTTTTAAAGTTTTCTTAGGCTGCTTTATGTCATCCTGAAGTTTTTATAGGGGACAGTATGTACTTTCTAAGTAAACAAACAAACTAGCAGTGTTTTCCCCCCCAGATACTTGAAGTTGGGGGGACGTTTTGGATGGAAAGCGCTGTGTCCAAAGGCATAAATTGAGGTGGCTGGGGGGGGGGATTTAAGCCATATGCCCCCTCTCTCTCATGCCTCTGTAGAGCTGGTACGCCTGTTCCAGAATGAGATGGGATCAGCTGCTCCCACAAATTGGCTTAAATTTAAACCAGAGCAATAAAGAAGGCAGTGAACCAATTTCTTTGATTTAATACGTAAAGAGCTAAATCCACCCTGAGCTTTCGACCTGCTTTACCAGTTCTGGCTTGGGGTCCCAAGCAGGTGGAGGGATAGCAGCAGTGTGCTTTGGGGGAGCAGAGCGTCCAAGGCACAATGACAGAGCCAGAAGGGCCTGGATTTTCCAAGTTTGGGGAAGTGCTGTGCTCAGGGGTTGCATGCAGGAGGTCCCATGTCCAGCCAAGTCTAAAACCCAAGACTGCCTATGCTGATAAGCTACATAGGCTAACAGCCTGTCTTCAGGAAAGTTTGGGAAAGACTCCCATTAGAAGTTTGGGAGAGCCACTACCTTTAAGAATTGACAATACTGAGCTAGATGGTCTGACTCTGTCTACAACCATTTCTCATGAAGAACTTCCTTATTCTTCTCTGCAGTTGAGTAACAAGCTATTGAGGAAAAAACAACTCTCTGTGGAGGTGGTGGTTTCAGTTCTTCCCGACATCCCAGACACCAACCAACCATGTGGAGCAAGGGCAGGTTTAGCACAGACCCTTGTCATTCTCAAGGAGCTCCTGCCCTGCTCCTCAAGGCCCATCCCCAATAGCTGCCTGCCCTGGACCCCTTTCCCTATCCCCATGCTATGGGCAACCCCATCTGAGGCTGGGCCATTTTAATTCCTACAATGTCTGCAACAAGGCGTTCCACTGAAGCATTGTGGGAAATTAAAATGGCAACCCACTTTCCAAGCTCATCAGTGAAAATCCACTGGCACAGCAGGGGACCCATTGAAGTAGAGATGTTGCCCAGCAACCCGACTCCACTCAAACCTGGAGCCAGCCCAAAGCACACAGGAAAGGGCTGCTGGCAGAATTATGGGGCAAGTTGCACCGCATGTTATGGAGCAATTGAAGTTTTCCAGTGGCAGATATGCGAGTTGGTTCAGTTCAGCTCAGGGATCCCCTCCAACTCTGACCAGGCTGCAGAGGAATGAACAATGAATCCTTAAGCCTGCAATTCCATGAATTACCATTTCACAAGATGCATTTTAAAGATAGGGGCCGGTCAGAGGTTTGGCTGTTTTAAAAATGACACATGTTGCTGCGAGGAGGTTTTTTCAGATATGCAGTTGGAAAGGTGGAAAGTTTGTCTCCAGGTTGCAGAAACAAGACCACTCTTATGGAATGATGGAATCCCTTTAATGACTGAAGCACAGTATTAAAACAATCTACAGTATTATTTCCTTTTTAAAGGGGACACACACACACACACACACACACACACACACTAAAATTACCAAAATTGTAAGCTAAACAATTATATATATATATATATATATATATATATATATATATATATATATATATATATATATGTATGTATTAGGCCCCGCCCTCGTCCCCTTCTTTCTTGTCCTTCTTCCCGTCCCCCTCGCCCTCAGTCTCCTCCTCGATGTCCCGTCGCCTCTTCCGGTTGTGTGTTCCGGGCCGGTTTTTCAGCAGAGGTAAAGGCTCCATGCCAAGGACTTTGTGGATCTGACGGAAAGCCAGCATCCTCAAGGCATGCTGCGGGGAGGGAGAGAGGCAAAGATGCACACAGGGTTAGGATTCTGAACCCTACATATCTTTAGGTACCAGGCAGAATCATTCCCTTTCTAACTGGGCCTTTAGCTTTAAACTACTCCTGCTTTCCCAGCACACTGTGTTCCCACTTCATTGCTATTTCGAAGTAAGTGAATAGCGTTCACATTTTAAGGCTATCTATAAATGACTTCTTGAGGGTGGAGCAAACATTTCCAAATCAGCTTAGAGCAAAAAGTATATAGACAGACATTAATGAATTGTTGGTGCTACATGAAAATGTTAATGTTTTCTATGGTTTCTCTTCTATGGTATAATGTGTTTATGTTTTGTTTAGGTAACAAGCGACTCCTCCTCCTCCTGCTGCTACTACTAAACTACACTGTCCTAACTCAGAGGAATTTCTAGGTGAGTGCTAACAATTAAGGCTCCCTTGGCTGACGGAGCAAGTTCCAGATTTCTGGATCCTGGCGCTGGTTGACATCAAGAGAAGGCAACGAGCGCCAAATTGCAGATCTGCCCTCGCGACAAAGGAAGGGCAGGACATCCTTTGGCTAGAGAGAGACGGCAAGCAGCCAACTGCTAGGAGAAGAGGTTCCTTCAGTTCAACCCTCTATGGGCTCTGACACACTGAAGAGAGAGAGACCAAGAGCTGTAGCGCACCCAAGTGCAAGTGAGCTAGGTGCCACTTGGGGAAGCAGGTGGTCCTGGCGAAGCCTTTCATGATTCCTATAAGCTTAGTTTTAAGTTCACAAGCCCCACAGCAGAGATAGGGAATCTCTGGTCCTCCAGGAGCGGTGGGGCTCCTAACTCCCACCAGCCCTAGCTAGCATTGCCCATGGAGATGCCTGGAGGGCTGCAAGTTCTCTCTGCCTGCCCTGCAGGGCTCAATGCAAAGAGCCCAAGGCACTACCTACCTGGCTGCTGGCCGTGACGTCCTCTCGCTGCTGCCTGGCCATGCTCTGCAAGGCATCCACTGGCTCTTTCTCACAGGGGTCTTGGAGCCCTGGGCCATCTGCAGGAAAGCAGAACATGGTGGCACGGTTATGCGTAGGAAGGAGGCAAACTTTCCCCCCTTTTTATTTTTAGCAGCCTGACTCCACTCCCAACCCAGATTCAAAATACACAAAGCACAAATCCAGAAAATTGGAACTAGAACACAGTGGAAGTGGTTTTCCAGAACCTTCTTAGGGCTGCATTTAGAGGAATCTTGTGGGAGAAGGAGGGGAGGGGTGAAAATGGTTTGGTTTAGGGACGGATGGCAGCCTTGGGCCTCTGAAGAGCTAACACATCGCCCTCTGGTGGCCACTGGCTCTCCAGGCTTTCTGACAGGGCTTCCCTTCCCACCAGGCTCTACTTGGGAGATGCTGGAGATGGGGGCTATTTAGCACGTGAAGCATGTGCTCTGACCCAGAAGCTGTGGTCCTGCCCCAAAGCTGGTAGAAAGACTGCAATTGGCACAGCATGCAGAGCTGACCTGCCAGGAGCATCCCAGTGGCAAGGCACTCCAGGACCCGCCGCATGGCCTCCCCAGGTCCCAAAGGGCCCGTGGCGCTGCTCAGAGCTCTTTCCACCAGCAGCTCCATTGCCTGGAAGGGGGGAGATGGAGGAGAAGAAGAAGACAAGCTCTTATATGCAAAGTGCAGTTTATAAACATGTGAATATCTTGTTGAGAATGAAGTGTGCCTTTCTTAATGCCACTAAGCATTTTCCACAGATTTTATTTATTAAAAATAGGTATTGGCTTCAGACTATGGCCTGTCTGCACTATCCACTTAAAACAGTATCATACCTTCCCCCAAAGCATCCTGGGAACTGTGGTTTGTTAGGGGTGCTGAGAGGAGGGCACTCTTCAACCCAAAGAACTATAGTCCCCAGAGATCCATGGAGCTCCACTATTGGGGGCCATCACTGAAGAGGCCTCCTTTCCGAATACTGCCTCCCCCCCTCTTATACCCATGCAGAAGGGGCTCCTATGATGACCTGCGTGAACTGAAGCCAGCCCAACATATATAGTCTACTTCGCTTGCTAAAAACAAGACTCTGGGAATGGCCTAATCTTGTGATGTGCATCGTATTGATGGTTCAAGTGTGCGTCTGCCCCGCCCCGCCACCTTACCCAATCTGGAAGAGCGCCCCATGTTGGCACACGCTGGCAGAGGTCCCGCAAAACCCTGATGATGATCACACACGACTGCAGGCCATTGGCTCGGGCCTTTGTGGAGAGAGAAAAAACCCAGCTACCTCCATCTCGGATCCATGTCTTGAAAGAAAACGAATATGAACTGCCCCCCTCCACAACAAGCAAAGAACCTGGGTTGATTGTTCCAAAATGTCAGGGCACAAGAAATTAAGAAAAGGGGGAACTGGTGATACTCTAACAAGGCCAAGGGTTGTCTCTGAAATGGGTCACTGTGGATTTGAAATCATAAGATTTAAAGAACACAAAGTTAAGACTTGGTGGCTTAACTGGATCCTCCTTGTTGTGGGTCAGGGGGGCGAACACAGCCCTTGGCCACAGTCCTTGGCCAAACTGGCTTCTCTTACCTGGAACCATTTTGCATGGCGAAGAGCGGCCAGGGACTCCAGGCACTTATCCTTGTTCAAGGTCTCTGAGGAGTTGAGCTGAGGTTCTGGTGATGTTTCTAAGAAGGGAGCAGAAAGGGAGGGAGGAGGTGGAAGAGGCCGGCTGCAACCCAGTCAGCCAGAAGAGAAGGCAAACCATGTACCACTTTCAATTGCATAATGTGGTGCAACAATCAGCATGTTGGACTAGGATCACCTGGGAGACCTGGGCTTGAACTCCATCACGAAGCTCCCTGGGTCACCTTGGGCCAGTTTCCTCAACTTGCTTCCCTAACCTCACAGGGTTGTTGTGGAGATAAAATGTGGAGGAGAGAACCATATACACACCTTGAGCTCCTTGTAATAAACCATTTGAGCACCACATCTACAGGTAGTGGGGGGTATTCCTAGTCAGAGTCAGTAAAAGTCTCCAAATACCAGGTTGCTGGAATCACAAGTGGGGAATAGCTGCTCTTGTGCTATGGGGGTCCCATTGGGGCATCTGTGAAAGCAGGATGATGCCCTAGATCAGTGTTTTTCAACCTTTTTTGGGCAAAGGCACACTTGTTTTATGAAAAAAAATCACGAGGCACACCACCATTAGAAAATGTTAAAAAATTTAACTCTGTGCCTATATTGACTATATATAAAGTAATTCTCTTGAATTTTTCAATTTTTCCCACGGCACACCAGGCAACATCTCGCGGCACACTAGTGTGCCACGGAACAGTGGTTGAAAAACACTGCCCTAGATGATCCAGCCAGGCTTTTCTTGTGTCCCCATGTTCCACAAGGGGCAGATGGAGCAGGACAGCACCCCCTCCTCAACTCACAACACATGGGTGCACATGGCAGCAAGCAAAAGGCAGAGGCCCCTCCACACAGTGGAGATGCACCCACTGCATGGGGCACACCTTTCCTTTACAAGCCTGGGAACATTGGCCAGACATGGGGGCACCCAAGACGTCGTGTGAAACGGCTCTGGCAAAGGAGGGTTTTCCTTGCCATTTGCATTCAAACTGCATTCCCTTTTTCTTCCTGCTTTAATGGGCAACCACAGCTGGGGGAGACTTTTCTCGCGGGATCTGCCACTACAGTAAGGCTGCAATAGCAATTCTCTTTGCCTTCTCTCCCCCCAACCCCCAGCAGCTCCTTCCAGCTGCCCATAAATGGGTTGGCTTCAGCAACATTACAAAAGAGCAGGCATGGAAGCAGTATGCTTAGCCAGCGACAAACATCGATTCTAGCTAGGAAGACTTCCACAAATCACCCCTGGTCAGTTCAAAGTTCCTTTGGAGATGGTGATGTGGAGACTCGGTTAGAGCCAGAGCTGAAGGTCAGGTTATTTTTATTTTAAATGATACAAGGCCCAACCTTTTGATCAAATGATCTCCAAGGTGGCTTACAGCAGCTTATCACACACCACACAAAAGCATGAGCTCTTGGGGGTTAAGGGGTCAAAGCCTGTCTTTGGCACTCAGGGCTCCTGTCGCTGCATCCTCTGCGGAAACCGCCTTGCCTCCTGAGGGGGAAGCAAGATGCCAGCCGTCTCCCAGGGCAGAGAAGCTGGAGGGAAACAGGCTCACCCTTCCTTCTGGGGTGCTGCCCAGTGGTGGACCACAGATCTGCCCAGATGCCAACCCTTTCCCCTCCCCTAAACGGGGGGAAGGTAAAATAAGGGAACACAAACAGCACCAGCAGGATCTCCAGCTCTGTATGCTACACTGATATACATTAATTTCAGTGGGTCTACTAGTGAGTAAAATTTAGTTGAAGTGAATGCTGTGGAACACTCTTCCAGGAATCAGTTGGCAAACACCCTCAAATTTGAATTTCAGGTGTCTCTTGAAGACTTTTGTCATACTGACAGGCCCACACACTTACTTAAAAATTTTCTTGAGGACCCAAACGTTCTGCTCTGTTCTGCTTTTCAAGGTTTTCATGTTCCTATACACAACTCTGAGGTTTAAACTTTTATAAATAAAGTTCTGAAGACTCACCTGCATCTGTAGCGGCATCTTCTCTCACCAAGGGAGACGTCAACGAAACTGTGACCTGCATTTGGGGTTCTCTGCATGACGCAATTACAATATTGGCTTCCTCAGAGTTGGACAGCACTTCGTAACTGTCGCTCGTCACCTTCTGGGACAGATGAGGAGAAAAAGAGAATTCTATCAGCCTTTGAGGTATGCCCCCACTTCCCAAAACTTCTCTGACCATAGGGCTGCTGTCCCTGACGACAATCTGCCAGGAGTTGTATGCCAGTGGTGGTTGATGCTAGAGCAACAGACACGACTGTCACACACCAGAGGTTTCTACACACCACTGCTCCATCTAGCAAGCACGAGACAGTGGTGAGAGCTTGAAAGACACATTCCAGCCAGGCAAAGACACTCAAGGAGGGTGCAGGGCAGGCTGGGGAGAGTCCCAAAGCCAGGTAGTGAGGCCCAAGAGGCCATATCTTAGATTCTAGGATGTAAGCTCACTGGGAACTGAGACCGGCTTTTACTGTGGAAACTGTGCCATGCCTCTTGTCATTTGTTATACTTAGGTATTTTTCTTAAACACCCTTCCTCAAATGATTCCAGGGTGGTGTACAAAGTGCCACAATATAAAACCCAAATAATAGGCAGACTAAAAAACAGCAACTGAGGAGCAGAGTGAGACAATTCCAGCTCAATGTAAGATGCTAATGTGATCATTAAGGTCCACTTGGCATCTGTAAGGAGTCATTCCTTTAGTGTAGTAGCAGCTGTTATTTGGAACTCCCTGCCTATTGAAGTCAGGTGGGCCCCACCACTGTTTTCTTTTTACATCCCTGCTGGGAACCTTTTCTGTTTCAGCAGGCCCATCCAGACACAGGATTTGATTACACCTGGAATAGAAATTTAAAAACAAACAACAGCTAAAATATATAAAAATACACACATCCTACTCTCCAAAGGTTGGCAAGTCAACCCAAACCAACACCCTGATTGTGGAGCAGAGAGAGGCCTTCCTTACCTCCAGCTGCTGGGGCAGCTGCTCCGTGATGCTCTGAAGAAGAGCCAGGGTAGGTTTCTGGGCCGACAGCAGGATCAGGCGAACATTCCTGTCTCCGCGGAGAAGCAGCCCTTTTGCCAAGACGCCAACTCTCATTACCCCTTTCAGAACCCGGGGAGGGTCATCTGCCTTCCTGTTGAAAGGAGAGGGGCAGGAAAGGAAGCATGCTCATGAGGACTAGCTACCTAGCATGGGCGGTTAAATGCATCCAGCAGGGATGTCCAAGGCACTTCTGTGCTGCTGCTGCTTCTCTCCCCCCCCCCCTCGCAAGTAAGGGGAGCAGGTTATTCTCCAGTTGCTTGAGCTCGCCAGTTAGGTTTGGGATCTCAAAGCATCGGCCACCATCACAGGTATTGGGGGATAGGCTTCCAGTGAAGAGAAAACCCTTTTCAGCTAGAATGTTGAGATTCAATTTAGATTTTTTTTTTTAAAGCGTAAACTGAAGGAAAGGCAGCCTGGCCTCATGGTTAGGAGTGACTAGGAAGACTTGGTGACTTTGAGCCAGTCACCCTATTTCAGCCTGTTCTACCCCACAGGGTTGTTTGTGAGCATAATTCGAGTGAAGGTCAAGAACAGAGCATTACCCTTTCTCTTTACTGCCTTCCTCTTTTTCTGTTTCCTGCTCCGTCAGCCAATCAGAGACAAGCCTAAGGGCACGCTCAGAGTGAGAGACAACTTTCTGAATGGCCTGCAGCTCGTCTTCTGTCGGGTAGATGCTAGAGTGCTTTGTCATGATGTGGCGGTCGTCAGAAGAGTCCGGTCGCCGGGTGGGCTGAGGGAGATAAAATGGACAGACTTTAACTATCAATTTGGAAAGAGAGAAAAAGAAAACAGAAGAGAAACATTATTTCTATTGGATCTCGAGAATTCAACACTCCCAGCCGTACAAAGCTTCCAAGTATTTCAAGCCTGGCAAGGGAACATCTTAATAATATGGGCTTGGGAGACTCTGGGAAATGATGGTGGCTGAAGCTGGCACTCTGCTTTCATGGAAAGGCCCATCCATCTTGTCATTTCTTAAAGCCTTTGGCAGAAAACTTGAGAACTGCAAACTTGCCCTTTTAAATGTTGCTGTTCTACAGCAATGTTAAAATCTAAATATTTTTATGAAAGGCTAAGGCAGAACCCAGGACAGGAGAGAGGTTGTTGTCTGTAAAAACATTAACAGATTAACTCAGCAACCCAGGGAGATGGGCAGCATATAAATTATAAAAATATTATTATTAAAACTGCATCTGTTTGGGAACTGGCACTGACACAGTGCTGTAATTCATCCAATAGCAAAACTCATGTCTGTCTGTTAAAGATCCACAGAAAAGTTTGTGTTTTCTGCTGGTGTGGGCCAGGGGGTGTGGGCTCCACGCTGTCAACTAAAGTGGGCAAACAAGCTGAGGAAAAGGCACAGATGGAGAATCATAGTTCAGTGCGACATTACTGAGCCTTGCATGTGCCCCACTTTTCTTCCAACACAGCCAGGAAGAGAAACCAGAAGCACTCACTTCCTGGTTCACACTAACACAGTTTCTCATTATATCCAAACTGGGAACAGTGATATGTTTAAACTAGAGTTTGAGCCAAGAACATGGAACCTCCTGCCTGCAGCCCTAATTAGAACCAACACAGGTTCCTCTTCCACCCGCAAGTCAGTTTTCCCCACACGACAATCCCCCAGCCCCACCCCTGATGTCATAGTTCAGCCCACTCTCAGTGCCAATAACCTGGCTGGTTCTGAATGTGAGCCTCACCTTTGCCAATGTCAGAGTGCCAAACTCCTGGTTTAGACTAACCACAGTTCATGAGCAACAAGAAACTGGTCAGTTCAAACCAGTAAATGGATGCTTCCAGTTCCCCCTGGCAGCCATGTGAAGAACCGAAGAGCCAGGCTTCTTCAGGTCTAGCGTTACGTTGGAATAGATTCATGGTGTGATTCAGCTGGCTGGCTTTGCAGGGAGCCTGGGGTTTGAAGAAAATTCCACCCAAATCCGGATACTCACCAAGAGAGGGGGGACTGGCACTCCAGGCCTGCCCATGAGGGGTGGCGGGGGCCAGTCTGCCGCCAGGTGCCGCCGCCGCTGCTCCTCCCAATACAGCTGCTCCTCCTCCACCCGGCGCCAGTACATTTCTTCTTCATAGCGCCTGGAGGGGAAAGGCAGGAGAAATGCTGCATTAGAACAGCCTGGCTCTCTCACAGGAAGGAGGAACAGCAGCAAGCAGAGCCAGCAACTGACCAGCCAGGATTATGGACCAACAGCAGAAACCCCTCTGGACTTGGAGCTGTGGACTGTGTCTTTTTGTTCAGTCCATCCATCCTGGTCTGTCTCCAAGGCTCCATCCTCCTCCCTCTTCATTCACATTCTTCCTGCCCTGCCTTTTCAGATGCTCCACTAAACTGTGATTCCGCATTATAAGCACCAGCCTCAAGCTCATGAATTTCATCCTGCCTCCCTGCCTCTGAGGAGGACAGCAGAAACCTCGACCAAGTTCTCCACTGCACCAAACTCAGACAGAACTGTGTTGAGTTGGAACGATGGCTTGCTCAAAGTAATCAGGATCAAAATTGTGCTTCAAGAAGCTGGCTTGTTTAAACAAATAGCAGTTTAGCCAGACGTGTGCCTCCCCCCCCCCCCGGCCTCCCTTCCTAAGTATCTGGATGCAGCAAGGAACTGTGGTTAGTTCAAATAGCAAATTTCCAATCTCCTCCTCCTCTGAACGTAAAAGTGGGAAAATGTGAGACCAGAACTCATGTGAGCAAAGCTAAACTATGGTGCAGGGTTATGCCTCAACTGGCCTCTGCCTCCCCTGGCTTCCTGTTGTTAATCCTATACTGCCTTGTTTAGACTGTAAGCTGCTTAGGAAAAGAGACTGTCTATATTTCCTCTGGGTTTCTGATGGTCCTGGATAATATTGATAATATAACAACAACAAGAACAGCCACAAGAGGACTTCTTGCCCTCCCTCCCTCCCTCTTCTTCCACAGATAAGAGTATAGCCATCAACCTGCAAAAGGCCAGCCAGAGTTGGAACCCGACATTTAAGAGAGAATGGATCCAGCAGTACAAGGTAGCTTTTCCAGTCTCCTCCGGAGTCAGCCAATTCAGCTGAGCAATGTCTACACTGCCCGAGAGCAATTCTCCAAGGTTTCAGGCATGCAAAGAGGACGCTCCGCCCCGCAGACCCTTCCCCAGGACTCGCCTCATCTCTAGGTGCCAGCGCTGCTCTTCCTCTCGGTGCCTCTTCCCCAGGGACCGCAGCTGCTGCTTCTTCAGCTTCTCCTCGTGCAACTTCTGAGCTCGGTTGCTTGGCTTGATCTCGACTGGCAGGTCAGGATTGACTTTCTTCTGCAAGAGGTTTGTTGCCATCAGGCACAGAAGAGAGCAGAGGGCCTCATCCTGTTCAGTTATTGCTACAAGCTGTGTCAAGAGGCAAAGATCCAGAGGCACCAGGAACTTGGGCCCCAAATCATTTTCCATCCGCTTTCCCAATCCTGGTTCTCCAGATGCTGCTGCCCCAGGCAGCCTGCTCAATTCGGGAAGATTTATTGGCACCCATACGAAGCACACTTTCCAGGATTCTCTAGTGTGGGAATCCAGAACAGCTAACTCTGTATTTCAAAATGGTGGGCATTAACAGAGGTCCCTTCCTATCTTGCAGTCCTGACTTCCACCCTCACAGCCATCCGATACTGTGGAGACTACAATTACGGCTGATTTACAACTGTCAGAACTGACTTCCAGAAACAGGGCCTTGGGTCAAGGCCTCCCCAGCACTTCCATCAGCTGGGCAGGGAAGCCACCATTTCTTTTAATTCCTGCATTCCAGAGCAATATTACACCAAAGATATTGTTGGAAACCAAAATGGAAACTTCAAGACTCACCAATCTGCCTCTGACTGGAATGCGGGATGGGGGGCTGCAGAGGATGTGTAGAACAGAGGAGGGGAACCCCTCAGGCCAGGGGCCAAAGACTGCTTCACCCATTGCTGTCTTTGGCCCCTGCACCCCTCTCACAGCAGGTGGGTCTTGCCAGACAGGGGCTCCCCCACTTGGCCTGCCAACCTTGGAGGCCCAACCCACGCCAGGCCCTCCCAGCCCTCATACCTTGTACTGCAGCCTGTGCCGGCGACCCTTCAAGTGCATGTCTTTAGAGTTGGGGTCATTGAAGCTGCACTCACAAAGCTTGCAGTGGAAGCGGACCATCTTGCCTTTGTCATTGTGAACCTGGAGAGGTGCAAGATGCATCGTCTCAGCCAGTCCCTAGTCTCGAGAGGCAGGAAAGCTAAGATCTCCCCCGTGTGACAGAAACCAGGCCCTGAAAACCCCCACCTTGCCAGATCTTCCATAGGGAGAGTGGCTCTCGACCTCCAGATGCAGGGAGAGGCAGAGGGGAAAGCAGGATTGAGCCAAGGGAGCAACCTTGGAAGCCTGGCTCCAAAAGAGCTCGCCTGCACCATTCACAGTGGCTTGGTGGAAAAGATCTTTGAAGCAATTGAGTTCAACCTCCTACTCAATTAATATCCCTGACAGATGGCAGGTAAATATTTCAGTGAAGGAGGCACGTCCTCCCTTTCCCTTTGCTTTACCTCTTCAACATAATCGTGACCCACAGGCTGTACGTCCAGCAGATCCCTCAGACTGTCTCCGGAGCTGCTGAGGGGGGACTCATCTGCTGGCCTTGCGGCTTTCGGGGGCACCCCTTCTGCCCCTTCCTGCTTTGCGCTTGTCACTTGAACTTTGCCTGCTCCTGATAAAACAGCCATGGAGGTTCTCAGATCTTGACCTGGCCACCATTTGCTTTTATGAAGGAACTTACAGGTCAACATGACCAGTGACCAAGTAGGTGGCCATGCATGCAGCAGAATGAGGTCCTAAAAATGGACTGTTGCAGATTTGGGGTGTGTGTGTCAGATTTTGGAATGCCTTGGGGTTATTTTAAAGGCAAAACCATTATTGCACTGTAGAGTAGGGTAAAATGGCACACCACACATTTAAAGTACATTTAATATACATGGTTTATATAAAATAATCCTGGGAGCTATAGTTTACAGATCTATAATTCCCAACACCCATAACAAATTACAGTTCCCATGGTTCTTTGGGGAAAGCCATGTGCCGTGAATGTATGGCGTGGAGGAGGCTTAGCCCTCCCTGGTGTGCTAGGCAGCTAATTAATAAAGGAAATAAAAGGGAACCAGGCCTCATGGAGTTTGTCTTTGCCAATTTCACCCCTCCTGAACCCCTCCCCACCACTTCCCTATGAATAATACACAATAATGTGGAAGATTGCCTCTATTTGATGTGGAGAAATGCCCCTTCTTAGATCAAGAACTGGTGGCCCTCCAGACACTGCAGAACTACAACTCCCAGCCTGCATTGCCAATGGTCAGGGATGATGGGTGTTGTATGTCCAGCTACATCTGGAGGGCTACAGCTTCCCCCTCTCCCACCTGCAGTCAGGAATAGGGAGTCCTCTCTCCCACCTCACCCCCCTGCCTGTGCAGAGACATCACTCCCCTGAGAATGCCTCTCTGCCAAGCCTCTCGCCCAGCTCCCCTCGCCACAGTTCCTACCTGGAAACAATAGCTTTGCCTGCCCCAGGGGCTTCTTTGCAGAAAGCGGCTTGCTCACGCTGGGTGTGCTGTTGGCTGTGCCCACAGCCTGCTTTGCCAGCACGTTGGCCGTGGTGGAGACAGGGGGGTGCAGAGGTGGCTTGCTGGCAGAGCCATTGGCAGGACTCACAGAGACGCTGAGCACCATGGGCTCGATGGAAGGGATGGGCTTTCCCAACTTGGTGTGCAGCTTGAGGACCTGGAAGACACCTGTCCTTCAGTGGAGGGGAGACATGGCCCAGCACAGGCTCCCCAGGAAGTACTTAGGAAGGGTCACCTCACCAGGGCTTGACTCTGGCCAGAAGCAGCTGATGCCCCTTGGGGAAGGCGGGGGGGGGGGGAAGGAGGCAGAAAGGCCAAAGAGAGTGGGAGACAGAGGCAGTCAACTAATGCTCACTTTGTCCCTATGTTCCCCCCAGGAGAAGGAAGACGGAGGGGCCACCTCCTGGAGTGGACCAAAGTCTCCCACAAGTTCCTACTTCCCGGTGCCCCCCCCCCCGCGCTTCCCAAAATACTCTACCTTTTGGTGCTTGGCTCCTCGGATATGGGCCACGTAAGCATCTGCCCCGGTGCAAGAAACATCACAGAGCTCGCAGTGCAGCTGGGTCTGGACCCCCCGTGGGCCGCTGCCCCCCGCCTGGCTCCCTGTTTTCAGTGCCGCCTCCTTCTTTTTGTGCTTTTGTCCTTCTAGGTGCTCCCGGTAAGTCTGCAGGGGGGTGGGAGGAAGGACATGGCAGGATCCTCTTGCCCCGAAACGTTTTTATGGCCTACGGCACGTCTAAGAAGTGGAGAGCGATCCAGGATGGGCTTTGTGTTGGTGCAGGGAGGTGAGCTGTGTCTGGAGGTGGTGCAAAGAGGCATTATGGCACTCTGAAGACACATTCCGGCCCTGCAAAAGCAGTCGAGGAGAGGGCTGGTCAGGGTGAGTGAGGTGCGAGGCCTGCGGAGAAGGCACGGCTTGGGGAAGAGTCCCAAGGGCTGCACAGAGAGGCCGCAAGAGCCGCATTCAACCCCCAGGCAGGCCTAAGGTTTCTCAGCCTTGCTCTAATGGGAGAGGAATGTCTTTTATGGAGAAGAGCTCTGTCCACAATGATTCCCTGTCACAGCTAAAGAGAACTGCTATGTTCAAAGGACGTAGATCTGAAAACCATCATTTTGCAGAGTAAACAGGGGACAGCTGCTGTATTCAAGGACTGTTTGGATGGGAGGGCTTTCCAAAAGCATCTGTTATCCTGATGAATACAGAACAAGGAGCTAGAGGAACCATTTGTACAGTGCTTAGTAAATTTGAGGTGCTTTGTAAACAACCCGGGCAATACAAGCCAGCCTGGCACCGTAAACCAGGGGCAGGGAAGCTATGAGGAACCCTTTCAGCTCAGTGGTCCATATCTGTCTTGGATCCTAGCCTTGTGGTCCAAGTTCGACAAGACGGGTGGGATCACCTGGTGCCACAATGAAGTCAGGACACTAGGCATTCTGAAGTCCTGGCGTCAAAGCACAAGGCAGGGCTTGCAAAGAGCTTTCACGTTCCCTGAGGCTTCGCCTTTACCTGTTTTCTGCAAGCACTGGCTGTGAGAAAGAGGATTCCCTTTCGGGGAGTCACTCATGCAGCTGATCCAGCAGCTTTTGATCAGCCAAAACCTGCTTTCCCTTGCCTATGAGCCATCAGGATCACACTTTAAGGCTTCCAGTGGGTTCATTGATAGTCCCATCTCCACCACTAACATCAAGGGTGGCGCAGGCGGTTGTGGTTTGGGGAAAACGGCCTCACAGTTTGACCATCTTGTGGGTCAAGTTGGCCCTGCTGAAGACCAACAGCATCTGCGTGGTCACGGGCTCCCTGGAACATATCTGCATAGAATCTATACCTCTGGTTCCTGCCTAAGGTCTGGTCAAGAGGCTCTGCTGCTGCTGGGGACCAGAGAAGGGCCTTGAGTGGGGGCAACTAAAAGATGGAACTTTGTTTCATGAGGTTTGGGAGGACTCCTCTCAGGGTGTTTTGCCGTTTGCTGAAAATGTCTCCATTTCAGGCAGGTACTTCTTTTATCAGGAAAAAACTGGTGCCTTTGTTTTATCTCAGCCACACCATGAAGCACATGGCTTCCACCACGGAATCCTGGGAACCCGTCACAATTCCCAACTCCCTTAAAAAACTACAGCTGCCAAGATTTTTTGGGAGGTAAGACATGAGCTTTAGATTTGTATTGTGGCCTATATTTTATGCTTGGCTTCAAGTGATTGTTAAGGCACCCTGAGTAGCTCATCAGGAGGCAGCAGGCAAATCTTTGCCAAAAAACCAAAAGGGAAGAAGCAAGACTCACCTGGGGGCCTGCACAGCTGATCTTGCAGATCTCACAGTAGTGAAGCTGAGGCTGTTTGGGGGGCCCTTTGGGCTTGAGGGGCTTGCTGGGGTACTGGGGCTTCTTGCTGTAGCTGCTGGTGGAGTTGCTGCTGACTCCGTCGCTCCACAGTGAACCCCCCATGGACTTTGGATGCTGCTGCGTGGGAGGCGGGGGCTGCGGCGGCGGCGGCAGGGGCTGCAGCTGCGGCTGCTGCACGAGCGACGGCTGGGGGGGCTGGTAGTAGGAAGTGCTGGCTGCTGCATATGCAGTGGTGTCATAGTTGGAGTAGTTTGACCCTGGAGAAAGAAGCACCTCCTGTTGATGCAGAACGAGCAAAGCAGGGGCAGGCAACAGCCATTCCAACTCCCATGAGTCCCAGCCAGCCTGGCTAGCGATCAGGTGAGTTGGAGCCCAGGTTCCCCAGCCAGCAGCATTTCTTTACTACTTAGAAGAGGCACTGTCTCCTGAGAAAGGGGATGTTTCCTAGAGCAGGGATGAGGAAACAGGTCAATGTTGTTGAGACTACCAACTCCCATCAGTTGCAGCTGGCACGGTCAATGATGATGGGAATTGGGGCCACACAGGCTCTGCACCCTTGTGGTAAAGGAAGTGGAAAAGAGGAAGCAAGGCCTCCGAGCAGCTCTTACCAGAGTAGGATGCAGGAGAGGAGTTGTAGGAGGAAGAGGAAGGGGCGTACGACTGGATGGAGGAGGCAGAGATGTTCTGCTGGCATGTCGTGGAGGTTGGGTAGCTGCTATAGGATGAGGAAGCAGTCACAGTCTGGACAGGTTTAACGGGGGTCACTTGTCTCTGGGGCTGGCTTGGACTGTACACGGCCGGAGGCTGGCTGTAGCTGCTCTGGGAGTCTACGAAGGACAGAGAGCAGTCGCTGAAGACCGGAGAGCAGTAGGCGACTCCTGCCCAGATTCTGCCTGCCTGAGCTCTTTGGGCTTTGTCTGGCTTCCATCCAAGTAAATTCTGCTCAGAGGAGACCCAGTGAAACTGAAGAACATGACTAAGATCCATTCATTTCAATGAGTCTAAAGAACGGCTAACATACAACGTTTCATTTCATTTGCCTGACCAGATTCCTCAGCATCAGGGAACAGCAACACATAAATAAAGCACCTTATTTTATTTCTACCCTGTCTTTCTCCCAGTGCAGGACACAAGGCAGCTCCCAGCACAAATCTAAACAAGCACACAATAAATATAAATATTAAAAAACAGTTAAATAAGCAACCCTTTAAAAATGCAGTACTGAAACATTTAAAACCCTTTGAAAGCACACACAAAAACCCAACAACACTCAGCCTCAGAAGACCATCCACAATAGCCAGTTGGTGGCAAAAGGCATGGCGAAATAAAAGAGTCTTTGCCTGCTGGCAAAAGGAAAGTAGATGGAGAGCCAGCCTAGCCAACTAGGCTGAAGTGAGTTCCACAGTCTGGGAGCAGCCACCAAGAAGGCCTTGTCTTATGTCCTCACCAACCATGCCTGTGAAGGTGGAGGGGCTGGAACCCCCCCCCCCCAAGGATCTCAAAGCCCAGGCAGGCTCATATTGGGAGAACCGGTCCTCCAGACAGCTTCAAACCTCTATTAACTGTTTACAAATGAGTAATTGCACTCATCTTTATTCCACCAGAAAGCAAACTTCTTGGTTCTATTAAACCAGCTTAAAAGCAGTGTGAGATTGCAAAGCAGAACAGCTCAGGAAGGGGGCAGCTTAAGATGACCCCCATCACCATGCCTGCTTCCCAAAACTTCCCTGTTACCAACACAGCTGTTACTGGAAACTACTTCACAAACGCTTTCACAAGCTTCTAGTATTCTGAACACGCCTGCACAGTGTTTTTTTTTTTTCTATTTGAACTCACTCGAGTGGTAGTACGAGTCCGTGGCCACGTGTTGGGGCTGCGTGACCACCGTCTGGTAATATGGTTTGGTCTCATAGCCGCCTGCTGTTGGGGATCGGCCGTAACTGTAGCCATCCTGCCAAAACAAAACTTGGCTGTCAATAAGCAGGTGAGGGCAACACAAGCCGGCCGGATGCCTTCCACAGGGCGACCCAGAACACAAAACATCTTTTGGCTGATAGGAGCCTTTTCTGGGTGGCTTATTTAAGGTAGCTTCAATAGATTGGGGGGGGGGGGGCAAAAGCCTACCCCAGGGACACTTTTACACACTTTCAACTGATTCCTCCTAAGACAGGGATGGAGACGTTTGTATCCTCCCAGGTGCTGAAGCTCCCAATTTAGTGCAGCAATATCTGGGGAGCCAAAGTTTCCCCATACCTGCTGTAAACAAACAAGGAAAAAATGCTCCCGTACGAAATGGCAGATAGTCCAGATGGTTCTGTTCTGCCTCTCCTGCCAAAAGCAGTTTGCCTCTGCATGTTAGTTGCTGGGCTCCAAGTGGGAAGAGGTGCTGCTGGTTGGTCATGTCCTGCTTCCCGGCTTCCCAAAGAGGCAGGTGGCTGCAGCTGTGAGAAACAGGATACTGGACTAGATAAGCCTGACACCAGAGGACGTTTCTTGTGACTTTAAAATAACCCCAAGGAATCATCTGATTCTCCAGGAAATGTAACGTGTTGGGGCAAAATTTCTCAGATAAAAACCAGAGCAGCAGTTTTTTTCCCCTCCTGGAGAGACCATCGAACAAAATATTGAGAAGCCTACTGATTGTTTCCAATAGGACACATTTGTTTCCTGTCCTGAATAGAAGTACTGGAGTAAAGATCCCCCTGGGGGTTTCCAAATGACAACATTATCCAGGAAAGCTAGAGACATAACTGTGGCTCTCTCATTCCACTCAAGCAAAGTGGAGCAGTCCAGGATCTACATGGGAGCCCTATTATTCCATCCCACCAGAAGTCCTTCCTTCCTGTTTGTTTCCTCCATATTCCCTCTGCAATGCAGTTTCTGATCAGCTCGAAGAGGCAGTATATTAATTGTTAAAATAAATGGATGCTTAAAAAAAAGTTATTCCAGGTTGTACTGCTTGGGGGAAAGATTCCGGTAGGTAGCTGTGTTGGTCTGATGCAGTTGAAATAATATATATATATAAATAAATTGTCCAGTAGCACCTTAGAGACCAACTAAGTTTGTTCTTGGTATAAGTTTCCGTGTGCATGCACACCTCTTCAGATACACTTCTTCAGTTGCTTGGGGAAAAGAATTCTCCCCCTAGCTGCTCTGAGAGCAAATTTATAGCTTGAACCATATCCATATAGCTACCGGTATGTGTGTGTGTGTAGCCCACTAAAGTCAGAAAGGAATTGATTTCACTTGCTCTCCAGAACAGTTGCTGTATTGGTCCATTGGGTAAGCCGGCCAGAGTGGCTGAGGAAACCCAGCCAGATGGGTGGGGTATCAATAATAAAATCATCATCATTATTAAGGTATTTATTTGAGGTGTTAGGGCAGGGGTAGTACCTTTGTGGGGGACACATCATGCTCCTTCTGGGGTAGTTTGTCCACCTTTGGTCCCCACCCTACACTCAGCTGTCACCTGCGGCTCCTAGAAGCTGTCAGCATGTGACAATTCTGGGTGTCACAATTTAAGAAGGATATTGACAAGCTGCAACGAGTGCAGAGGAGGGCAACCAAGATGATAAAGGGGTCTGGAAACCAGGCCTTATGATGAATGGTTGAAGGAGTTGGGGATATTTAGCCTGGAAAAGAGGAGACAAGAAAGGAGATTCTGACTAAATATCAGGAAGAACTTTCTGACAGTAAGAGCCATTTGACAGTGGAACAGACTCTCTTGGGAGGTTGTGGACTCTCCTTCCTTGGAGGTTTTTAAGCGGAGGTTGGATTGCCATCTGTCAGGGATGCTTTAGATGAGATTCCTGCATTGCAGGGGGTTGGGATACCTTCTAAGTCTATGATTCTATGACAACAGCCACATTCTGTGAAACAGCCTTGATGGGCTGGTTAAACCAGGTGAGGGTAGCTAATAGGCCTCAAACCCCTGGTGAGTTAGGGACTTCCCCTGCATGTCAAGACAGGCTCCAGCAGATTAAGTGGACAAGACCAAGAGGGGGTCAGAAGGAGGTTTTTGCATGTGTTGCAGAGGGAAGTGAGGGGCAGGTGGGGCTCATACACCAGGGAAGAGACCCCATCTAGAAAAAGGAAAACTCTGATCCTAAACCTCCGCTGCCTCAAGGGATATCTTCGGGAGAAGTAAAACCTACACAAATCTGGAGTGGAATCTCTAAGACAATTAGACGGCACCTTGTACACCTCTTTCCAGCAACTTCTGCAGCTAAGCTGGTGCTCGGCTTTCCTTTGGACCCCATCAGCGAGACCAATAAGGGCGTCTTGTTGTCCGGCCCAAGACCCCCAGACCCACTGGCCAGGCTTGCGCCCTGAGGAGGTCACTTTGATGCTGCTAACACAGCGTTTAGACTTCACCCCCAGAGTGGCAATCCATTGTCTCTTGAGACAGATGGATGCCAACAACATATATTAGCATGACTAAGTTGTGTTCATAAAAACAAACCATGCGGACAATGAAACAAAAATTCACCATAAAACCAAACATAATCCGAAACACTACATTAAAATGCCTGCTGGAATACAGAAGTCTTTGCCATGTGCCTTAAGTTCAGCAAGGATGATGCCTATTTCATCTCAGGTGGGATGGAGTTCCAGAGGCTTGGGCCCAAAATACTGAATTAATGGCTTCTGGTCATTGCATGCCATGCGGGATCACCAACAGAGACTCCTCCAA
The DNA here is from genome assembly GCF_009819535.1 of Lacerta agilis. Lineage (NCBI taxonomy): Eukaryota > Metazoa > Chordata > Lepidosauria > Squamata > Lacertidae > Lacerta > Lacerta agilis. The sequence continues at coordinate 12,087,968 of NC_046329.1, forward strand.
AGATCCCAGGGATCACTAATGGGTCAGCTGATCCTTAAAATAACCTGGACCCAAGTTGCTAAGGGCCTTGGAAATGAATACAAGAACTAAGACATTGTCCAGCCCAACCCAGCACAGCTCTTTGTCAAGCCTCATTGTAACAAAGATATAAACTAGACGTGTTTGGAATGGTCAGATTCCAACCCCTTTTTGTATTTATGGCAAACACTCACTATTCTCCGTCTCCCACAATTATATGCATATTAGACATAGTAAACATGCACTGCAACAGCTTTGTAAATAAGCCCACAAATGTTATAAGCCTGAAAAAAATATTAGCCTGTAGGGGACTGGATGAGCATGGAGGAGGTCCTCCTTCTTCCAGCAGACCACCTAGTTTCTATTCTAGGTGCAGATGAGGGATGGGCGTCCTCTCCCTCCCCTGCCAACCTGCTCACTCACCTGCATGGAATTTACTGACACCTATGGGAAGGGAGAAGAGAAGGTTCAGGAGTAAACCCAACACAAATATGGAGTGGAGCTCCTAAGACAGTAGGATGGTGCCCTGTACACCTCCTTCTGGCAACTGCTGCACCAAGCTGGTGCCCAACGTCTTGCTCTACTTTCCTTTGGGCCCCATCAGGGAAGCCAAAAGGGGGGGGGGGGGTTTGTCGTCTGGGCAGCCCAGGACTTCCAGACGCTCTGGCCAGGCATGTATGCCAGGGAAGTCACTTCAGTGCTGCTAACGCAGCAGTTTGCAAAGAGCTTCCCCTCACCTTGTTTTCCTTTTACACACATGGTGGAGGAGCATATAAAGCAGTCTCCGCAGTGTTTAGTGGTGCAGCCCCTCCTCCCACCTCATTCCACTGCACATATGGGATCCTGGGACAATGCACACTTTGGGCCCCACAATTAAATATGATGAAAAGGCTCATTATTGCCAATCCGTTCTCCTGAAAGACAGCTGCTCATTATGCCAAAACCTGATCACCCAGTGCCAGACGTTCCTGGTCAAGGACCTTGAGGAGCAGGCAGGGCCACCTGCCACCAGTGCTAACTAAGGATGCCCCAGTGCAGGAAGAGGAGGAAGTGGAGCCATCCTACAGTCCTCAAGAAGACTGACACCAAAAGGCCCTGGCCAAAGAGCAGCAACAGAATGTGGACTCACACAGTCATCACACAGAACTGGAGGAATCAATCCCAGGAGCTTATTTGCCACCAGCAGCTGCGGTTAGGCTTTGGTCTGGGTGGCGGGGACTAGCTCATAAAATGTGTGCCTCTTGCATGAAACAACACAGGTCTCTGGCTCTTGATTCTGGGTCCTTCCCCCACCTCCTTCCTGTGTTGCCCCTTGCCTGGACATACAGCTGAACGATTCCCCGTACCTGACCATGGCGTTCTGAGGCAATGCCGCACTGTGAATCCCATTCTCTTGGGAAGTGTTTGGGACTGAGACCCTAGACCCAGAGAACACCCCACGGAGCAGGACAATAATAAAACACCAATATGCAAAATACTTTTATTCCAGCCCCTAAAATATCAGGGATCGGGCACCTGTGGCCATCACTCCCATCATTCCTAGATATTTGGAATGCTTGTTGTGGCTTATGGGTCTGGAGTCTAACAACATCTGCAGGGCCACTAGTTGCCTACCCTGTGTTAAACCCAACCCACCAATGTGAGGATACTGATTAGCAGCTACCTGATAGTTCTGGGTGACAGTAGGCTGGGGGGTTGGCTCTGGTTGCCGCGTCCCATAACCGTAGTCTTGCGTTGACGGTGGCTGGTAGCCCCCATATGCTGCAGATGCCATAGACCTGGCCGCCTGTAAAGCTGGAGTATAGGCAGGGGCCACAGGGTGCTCTATCGCAGGGCTCTGCTGGACTGTGTAGCTGGCTGCTGTCACGGGATGGGAGTAAGCTGGAGCAGGCTGGGTGCTGAAAAGGAAGACGACAAGTGAGAGACCGAAGAGGTTGAAAAAAAGGTGGTGGCCACTAAGGGAAAATGCAAAACAATGAAAACATAAATTGTATTTGTAAATCCTGCCTCCATTCAAATGAAAGTTTTATTGATCTTTTGTAGTTTTAAATCATGGTGCTTTGTATGTTTAAATACTGCCAGATGTTTGTTCTGCTTTGTATGCTGCCTAGACAATCTTATTGGTGGGTGGCAAGTATGTAAAGTTAACAGCACAGCAACAAGCAGGTGGATTATCAATGAAATCAATATAACTGTAAGGGATTTCCCATGATCAAAACCGTCCCCACCAGAAGTTCATCTCGGATGAAGTTAGCCAGGTCTTCCTTTGCAAGCCACCAAGAAGACCTTCTCTTTTTCTCCCTCTGGTTCCTGCTGAACGTACTTCAGCTGCCAGTGAGACAGAAAGAAGGCCCTCTCCTTAAACCCAGGAAAGCAGGACCAAGTGGGTTTTTTGCAATACAGGTGTAAGAACAATACCTGCAGGTAAGAAATACATATTGGAAATGGAATGGGAAAGCAAATATTTAATTTAAGGCCTTGGTGTGGAATCTGGCAATGTTTTGTGAGCTCCTTCCTCACTTCCCATGACAAATGCCTCCTCTATGTCCCAGTCTGTGGCATACATAGTTTGTCTCCAAACCAGAATCAGAAGCCACTTTGAATCCTGGTTTCTGATCATGGCTTGAATTCAAACCAAGGTAAATAGTAACAGAGCTGGCCTGATTTGGATGTTTGCCACAAAGCGGAGGTGGGAACGGGCAGGGAGACTGAGGCAGTCCTGTGCACATTGTTCACTGTCTTTCATTAAATCCACTCTCTTGTTTCTTTTATGTCTGACATGCCAAACAAACAAACAAACAAAAAAACAGCAGCCAAATCTTGTACCATAGAGCTGGGAAGCATTCAGAAAAAGGGCAAACAAAATAATTAAAGGGGCCGGAGCAACTCCCCTTTGGGGGAAGGTTACAGCCTCTGGGCTTTTTAGTTTAGAAAATAGTGAAGGGAATGCATGATAGAGGTGTCTCTGCATGGAGGGGAGAAGGCAAGTGCAGAGGTTTTCTTCCCTCTAAAATACAGAACCCAACAGAGTCTTCAAACAGAGCTTAATGTTGCAAGATTCAGGACAGACCAAAGGATGGACTTCTTCACAAAGCACATGTTTAAGCTATGAAATTTGCTGCTACAAGATGTAGTGGTGGTTATCAAGCTTGATGGATTCAGAAGAATCATAGAGTTGAAAGGGATCCCGAGGGTCATCTGCAACGCAGGAACCTTTTGCCTAACATGAAATTTGAACTCACAACCCTGAGATTGAGAGTCTCATGTTCTACTGACTGAGCTATGCTGCAAATAAATTAAATACAATGAGCAATCTCCTCCCTTCCCCCAACTAAATAAAGACACACCCCCAGCAACTCCAAAGTGCCCCATGATTTCAAAATTTCTGACTTGGCAACCATAACGACGACTGGTAAGTTATTACTATTTGTTAGGACACCAGCAGCGTGTTTGCTGTAACAGACTGACAGGGATTCTGTGCTGTGAAATGGTCAGGTGTTAACTTGAAAGGGAGCCTCACCCTAACTCTTGGCCACTTTACGCCCCCCACCTGGACAGACTCTAGGGAGCTTCTCACACTTGGGGTGTCCGCCTACATGCCAGTCACACTCTACCAGGCAGCCCTTTCCCAACCGGTGGTCCAATGATCTCCAGCCCACATTTGCTCCCTCCTTCCCAGCACATGGTATCATCGCCCAGCAGTAGCAGGGAATGGTCCCTGCAGCCAAACAGCAGCAGGGCCACCCCCTTCACCTCGAGCTGGAGAAATCCAGGGAATGATGGTTACAACTCTCTCCAGGATCAGAGAGCCTACTTTCCACTACTAGTCACTGGTGAACAAAGGTGAGAGGGGGCCATTGCCTTAGTGCCTCACTTGTGGAATTCCCATAGGCACTTGATTGTCCTCCGCAGAACAGATGATGCCAGACCAGCCATGCTCTTGTGCTTTTTTGGAGTGGCAATAAAAGCACGAGAGCTGTCAGTTGTTTGTTAGCTCCATACACCTGTTGCTGAAGCTGCCCTGAAGGTGGGTACACTAGAGGAACCTCTGCAAGAAGCAAAGGGCAGTAATGAGAAGCAGGCAAGGAAAGCAACCAACACCAAAGCTAAAGGGTTGGAAAAACGCTTATCAAATCTCCAGATTCCACAATCAGATTTGCAGGGGCCAATTTGTGTTGGTGACTTTCCAAAAGTGAAGTCAGAATGACCAAGAACAGCAGAGAATAAAAACCAAGGATGGACTGGCTCACTTGAGAGATTTTCAGCTTGAAAGTGTGGAAGCTACACATGATATCTTTCACTCTTTGGAAAGAAGTGAGCTAATTTGAATTTGGCAGGGTTCCCCTCCCCCCATTTCTGCCCTACAAGAACAGAGGACAGAGTAACCAATTCATGTTGTTAGAACAGGCTGTCCAGCGTTTGTGTGCTGCCAAATATATTCCAGAAGTATTCTGCTTCAGTTTCCACCATAAGAATATCATGTTTTAAAGTACCACATGTATGGGAAAATATTTTCCCACAGAAAAACATCTTGAGGAATATTGCAGTTCATTCCTGTTGTTCAACCAGCATATATTCAGAATGTATACCGGTAATATGTTAAGAAGCAACTGACGCTACAGAGTTGGAGGGTTACAATAAGAACTATTCTAAAGCCACTGACAGCGTCAAGGTGTTGTGAGGTTGCAGCACCTGCTCTGGGTGTAGAGACCAACATGGGAGAGACATGTTGTTTTGCAGCTGAGGCAGATGAAGGGGCTCAGTTGTGTTGCTGCAGATGCACCAGGACATTTCTCCTCCCAGCGGTCATTCCTCCTCTGGTCAGTGGTATAGATACATGACTTGACCGCCTGTGTCCAGGCACTGAGTCCAGGCACTGAGTCCAGGCACTGTGTCCAGGCACTGAGAAGGGGACCATCATCAGCCTACCTGGCAGGGCTGTTGCACGGACAGCTCAAGCTAGCGCATGGCAAGCATTGTAGAAATCTGTCCTCCGAGCCTCCTTTTCCCTTTCTGACCACAACGGGGAGGAGAAGGGAGACTGCGATGCCCACACTGACCTACCTGTCAGGGTTACTGTGAAGAGCCGCTTAAGCCATGGCGCCCCCCGCGCTCCAGGCCGCTTGCTGCTCTGCCTCTCGCCCCCTGGCAGCGGCCCACCTGGCCGGGCTGTTGTGCAGGAGAGAGAAAGGGCACGCAAAGGAGGCGGGGCGTCGTCCAGATCCCTCCCCCCGGGCTGCCCTTGCCCCCCCTCAGGCGTAGCCCGTCAGGCGCACGTACCTGTACGGGGCTCCGGCGCCGGCCGCGAAGCCGTAGTAATTGCTGGCCGCCATCTTGGCGTCTCCGCTGGGCGCCCGGGTGGGAGAAGCGGCGGCGGGGGGAGAACGGAGGGCGCGCGAGGCACGCCGGGAAACGGGCGACGCGCGAGCGAGCCGGCCGGCATCCGAGCGTGCGTGCGTGCGTGCGTACGTGTGACGTCGCTCCGTCTCTCAGCAACAAGCCCCGTCCCCTCAGAGTTCCGTTTTGAGTGCGACTTTCAGGACAGATGGTTCAGAGGAGTCGAAAGGGAGGGTCCTCGAGGACCATTTCGCCTTGGGCATCTGCTTCTCAATAGCAGCCATGGCCTCCAAAGAAAAGAGGGACGTCCTGCTTCTTAATAATAATAATAATAATAATAATAATAATAGTAGTAGTAATAATTGGCGTGCCTGGCGTGCTCTGGTCCATGGGGTCACGAAGAGTCGGACACGACTGGACGACTGAACAAGTAATAATAATAATAATAATAATAATGATAATGAAATGTAGAAAATTCATTGGAAGTCTCCATGTTAAAACAGGGCGGATGTTGCCGCCGATGCCATTTTGGGAGAGGAAAGCAGTCGCCAGAAGCGCCTCTATGTTGGAAGTGGAGGGGGCGGGATCTCGGCGGAAATAGACTGCTCTTTTCGTGGCTCTTGACCAATCACAGGCCGGGTTATGGGCGGGGCCAGCCGCTGGACTAGGGGTCAAAGGTCGGAGAACAGCGGTTAAGGGTTGGGGTTATGGGATATAAAGGTCAGGTGGGAGCTGAGGCCCCTTGCCCCTTGGTGCTCTTTCACTCCGGCTCCCGACACCTGCTGTATTTCTGACGGGGGACAAGGTGGTTGGACCCCTGCAACAGTGGCCAAAAACAAAAGTCAGTTGAATGATATTGGCACGTATGTGTGTGTTTTGAAAACTTGCAGCTGAAGGCTCATCCTGAGCTCCGGCTGCTGACTTTTCCTCCACCTCCTCTTCTCCCCCCTTCAGGCAAAGCTTCTCCCCTCCTTCTCCTTCCCCTTGTCGCAGCAGAAATTCAACAGAGCCCAGACAAATCCGAGAAATAGCAGAGGGGCAATTTTTCCCCCCTGCGAGGAGAATGCTAATACTGAGGATAATCATTAATAATAAGAATAATAAGAAGAAACCAGAGGAAGGCCAAGGCCCCTCAGGCGACTCCTCCCTGAGGGGATTTTTGAGAGAGACGAGGCGCCCCCCTCACGAGGGAGACCAGCGCCACCCAACGGCCCGACTAGGCCCGACTGCCCTCAACCAACACGGCGGTGGTGGCGCGTCTTCTGCCCTCCCCCTCCCCTCCGGTCCGTTTGCCTCTTTCCAGTCACGCTGCCCTTATCCAAAATGGCCCCCCTAGGACCCCCTCGCTCAACACACGCGCACAGCAGCAGCAACAACAACAATATAAACAAGAGGGTATTGCCGTGGGCGCCATTTTTGGAGAGGGAAATACTCGCGAAGTGGTGGTGGTGGGATCTCGGCAGCAATAGGTCGGCCTTTTCGTTGTTTTTGGCCAATCACAAGGCGGGTTGTAGGCGGGGCCAGCCGTTTGGCGCCTTTTTCTCCTCAGAGTTTCCCGCGCCTTTTAGAAGACACCTGAGGGAAGCTTGCAAGTTTTGTGTTTTTAATACTGTATTCTGGTGGGAAATAATAATAAATTATTATAATCATTAATTTTAAAATTATTATTTTATGGAAGTTTGTAATTGTTACGTTTTGTTGCGTTTTTAATATTCTTTTGGGAGCCGCACACAGTGGCTGGGGAATGATAATAAATTATTATTATTCATTTTTAAATTATTATTATTATTATTATTATTATTATTATAATAAAAGTTTTAGTGAAGTTTGTAATATGTTTTATTGTGTTTTAAATATTCTGTTGGTAGCTGCCCACAGTGGCTTGGGAATAACAATAAATTATTATAATTAATTATTAAAATATTATTATTGTTGTTATTATTATAAAAGTCTTAGGGAAGTTTGTAGTATATTATGTTTTATCATTTTTAAATATTCTGTTGGTGACTGGGAAATAATAAATTATTAACATTAATTTTAAAATTATTATTGTTATTGTTATAAAAGGCTTATGGAAGTTTGTAATTATTATGTTTTGTCGCATTTTTAATATTCTGTTGGGAGCCGCCCACAGTGGCTGGGGAATGATAATAATTATTATCATTAATTTTTAAATTATTTATTTGAATTGGGGCGGGGAAGCTCGCCTTGGCTACAGCAACTCCACAGTAGCTGCCTGGGAGTTCAGATCTCCATTGCTTTTCCCCTCAGGCTGCCTTTGTGAGCCTAACCAAGGGTGACCAAGCAATGTATTGAAAA